>NC_079495.1:47824085-48124085 GCF_030052815.1 Hevea brasiliensis
AGGACAAGAATGATATACCTTCGTAGGTATATCTATATCTTGTTATTTAGATGTCGACGATGCTCATAGTTCATCTACAACTTGGGTTTTAGATATCGTGCCAGCTTCACATTTCTTATGATATGCAAGAACTAACAAACAATAGCACTACATGCCGTAGATGTTAGACTACTTGATTAGCTGATGGCTCAACCGTTGAAGCTTTAGCCATAAGATCTAAATCTTTTACATGTGTGGACATGTTTTGTGTTTAAATAATATTTTGTATGTGTCTGATGCTTTAAGAACATCATTTCTATATCTAGTTTGACTAGAAATGGTTATGAATTTTAGTTCACAGATGATGTTTGCAATATTTATTTTGGAAATAAATATTTTAGCTAGGGTTATATTTCTAATGTTATTTATTATTTGGATAATAATGACAAACTCAAATTGAATGCAATCAATCTAAAAGAATGTAGTGCCATGATTAAAATAAACTCAAGTTCAAAATATATTTGGCACTTAAGATTAAGTCATGTTATGGAAGATAGGATTGCAAAACCGAGAAAATGGGAATTTTATCCTCTTTGAGTTCTCAACCTACTCCAACTTGTGAATCCCGCCTTCAAGGCAAAATGACTAGATCACCCTTTGTTGGATAAGGACTAAGAGCTAAAAATATTTTGGAGCTAATACATATTGATGTATGTGGTCCATTTAAGGAAATGGCTAGAGGCGCCATTACTTTATTACCTTTATCGATGATAAATCAAGGTTTGGGTATTTGTATTTGATGAAATACAAACATGAATCCTTTTAAAAGTTCAAAGAATTTAAATCTGAAGTAGAAAATCAACTAAGAAAAAGTACTAAATCTCTTTGATCAGATCGTGGAGGTGAATACTTAATCGAATTTGATGAATACTTGAAAGAGCATGGCATTGTTTCCCACCGACTCTCCAGAACGCCACAGCTGAATGGTGTATTTAAAAGGAGAATTCATACCCTATTAGATATGGTATGCAGTATGATGAGCTATACTAATATGCCAATCTCTTTTTAGGGATTTGCATTAGAATCAGCTTTGCATATTCTGAATAGAATTCCATAAAAATTAGTTTCTTCCACACCTTATGAGATATGGCATGGAAGAAAACTAAGTCTTAAGCATGTTTAGATTTGGGGTTGTCCAGCTTATATCAAAAAGCTAAACACTGATAAATTAGAAACTAGATCAGAAAAATATCGATTTGTTGGATATCAAAAAAAAGTTTTGGATATTATTTTTATTTGCCTACATCACAGAAGGTTGTGGTAAGCAGAGATGCCACATTTCCTGAACAATAATTTATTCAAGAAGGAGGCAAAGGAAGGTAAATAGAGTTAGAATTGGAGAATTCTGACCAACCAACAGATCAAATAGATGTAGATCCATCTAGTCAACCTATACCTATTGATGAAACATCTACAGTAATTCCTCGCAGATCAACTAGGATATCTCACCCACCAGTGAGATATGGTTTTCTTCATGAAGATGAACAAGAGTTGTTTACTCATGAAGAAGTATATCATGGAGATGATCCACTTACCTATGAAGAAGCTATATTAGATATAGACTCTTCAAAATGGATTGAAGCTATAAAATCCAAAATCGATTCCATGTATAAGAATCGAGTTTGGGACCTTTTTGATCCACTTGAAGGTATTGTACTTATAGAGAATAAATGGGTTTTTAAGAAGAAAATTGATTCTGATGGAAAGGTAGAGACCTATAAAGCAAGGCTAGTAGCGAAAGGGTTTTGCCAAAGGCAAGGAATTGACTATGAGGAGACTTTCTCGCCTGTTGCCATGCTTAAATCAATTAGGATTTTATTAGTAATAGCTGCATACTATGATTATGAGATTTGGCAGATGAATGTCAAAATAGCTTTTCTCAATGGATACATTGAAGAAAACATTTTCATGGAACAACCTAGGAGTTTTGAATCCCAAGATAGTTCCAAGGTATGCAAGCTAAAGCGATCCATTTATGGGTTGAAACAAGATTCAAGGAGTTGGAACATCCATTTTGATGAAGCCATTAATTCATTTGGTTTTATAAAAATATGGATTAACTATGTGTATATAAGAAGGTTAGTGATAGTGCTATCACTTTCCTTATCTTATATGTGGATGATATTCTTTGATAGGTAATGACATAGGTATGTTGACACTATAAAGGTATGGTTGTCAAACACATTCTCCATGAAAACTTAGGGGAGGCAACCTATATTCTTGGAATTCTCATCTATAAAGATAGAGCGAAAAGAATAATTAGTTTATCCCAAAGTATTTGGAAAAGGTATTAAAAAGGTTTAACATCCTTGATTCCAAGAGAGAATTGTTATCAGTGAGACATGGTATCCACCTTTCTAAAGAGATGTCTCCAAAGACACCTTAAGAAAGAGATAAAATGGCCAAGATTCCATATGCTTCTTTATTGGAAGTTTGATGTATGCAATGATGTGTACTAGGCCGTATATCGATATGTCGTTAGTTTGACTAGCAAGTTTCAATCCAATCCGTGTTTGGAACATCGATAGTCATTAAGAATATCCTTAAGTACTTGAGAAGAACTAAGGATTTATTCTTGATATATAAAGGTGGTGACTTTAAATTGGATGGTTATACTGATTCTGATTTGCAATTAGATATCGATGATAGAAAGTCTACCTTTGGATATGTATTCATTTGTAATGGAGGTGTAGTCAGTTGGAAGAGTTTCAAACAGAGTACGACTACTGGTTCCACTACAGAGATTGAGTATATTGTCGTGATCGATGAAACGCCCTCATTTTATGTAGTCCAGACATTCTCCGCCTCCAGAGACCTAATGTCTGCTTAGACAAGTCAGGATGTCTGGGACTACACTTCAGTGATAGTGAGAAGGCATAAAATGATGAAATAAATAGTAAGAAAATATAAGAAAAATTAAGTAAAAATAAAAGAGAGGAAATGAAACTAGGGTAACGAGCAAGCACCGTAGGATTGGTGACCGCACCTGAAGTTACTGAGAAGGCAATTGTCAAACCTGTGATCACAGTGGAACCTCGTAAATAATTTTTGAGACATAATTAAAGGCCTATAGAGGTTTAATTGACATTAGAAATGTCAAAGAAAAATTAATGAATTAGTACAAATGAAAACGAAAATTTCAAAAATCGATAAAAATCAGTGTTACCGAAAAATCGAAAATATAACCCGAGAAGGGGCATTTTGGTCATTTGACATCTAGAGTTGGCTTTTGACCTTAATGTCCATTAAAAATAAGTAGTAATAAATTTTGAAAATCACTTGAAAAATGACATTGGAATGAAATTATATAGTGAGAAATTAGGTGTTAATTACAATTATGGAAAAGTTAGGATTATTTTAATGTTAATTGAGATTAGTGGAGCACTAAGTGGAGTATAAAATGGTGCTAAAGGACAAGAAAGTGCCACTTTCACTTCTTCTTCCTTATTTCCATCTTCAAGCTGAATTCATTCTCAAACAAAAACCTCCATTGCCGTCTATAAGTGAACCTTCATCCACCCATGATCCAGCCATGGGAACCTCAAGCCTCCTTCATTAAAAGTTATCCATACACATTGGGGAAGAGATAGGGAGCAAGAAATAAAGGTTTTAGTGAAGATTTGCACAAGCTTCAAAAGAGGTGAGTGCAATTTTTTCTTACTTGTTTCATTAAAGTTGTAATTTATGTTGTGGTAAGTTGATTTATGGAAGAAATTGAAGGATTTGATGAGTATTGACAAAGCCCCAAATTTAGCAACCCTCATGTCCATGGAAGTATGATTTAATTCTTCATGTATTTGGTGATTTGAAGAGTTAATTAGAGTGCTTAGATGCATAGGAGCTTGATTACCATGTGTATGTGTGAATTGTGCATTGAAAGTGAGGTTAGGAAGTCAATATGGGAGATTGAAGTATATGTGTAAATTAGGTAGCCTTGATGTGCTTAGGAAGGCCTTAAATTCATGTATATTTAATGTTGATTTAAGAGCAATGGATGTATATTATTGATCTTGATTAGTTGGATTAGATTTGAGCAATTGAATTGTTATTGGACATTTGATTAAATTGCATTAAGTTGATGGATAATTACTTGAGTTGAATTGTATTTGGAAATTGATTGAATTGCTGGATACTTGATCAAATATATTGTGGCTAGATATTGGTTGTATTGAACTATTGTTGGATAATTGACCAAGATGCAATGTGTATGGTGTTCATTAGAAATGCACAATTGCAATGCAAAGTGGGTAGTATGCATTTTAGGTTATAAATGGAAATGTGCGACCCCAATTTGTATGAGGCCTATTGGAGGTAAAATAGGACTTATAATAGACCAATTCTCATGTATAGGTCATGCCAAAATTCTGCCTAGAAGTGACCTAAAAAAATGACCAAATCCGGAATTGCCTAATATAAGAACCCAGAATTTGACCATATGAACAGTAGCTATTCAATTGGCCATAACTCACTTAAGACATGTCCAAATGACCTGAAATTTATATAAATGGAAATCTCAGACATAGGGCTACATCTTTTGTGAAGATTATAGAACCCAGAAATGCCATTTACTAAGTGAAATTGATTTCCCAATTTGGTTAAAAAAACTGCTAGACTTGAAATTCACCTAAAAGTGACCCAGAATTTGTCAAATAAGTACATCTTGACCAGCATTTGTAAAAGGACCATAACTTAGTCCAGGGAACTCCAAATGACATGAAATCAGTGCCAAAATTTCAATAAGACATAGACCTAAAAAATTGGTAATTTGACCAAAACCCAAAAATTAAAATAACTAAGTCAATTAATTAGGTTAAGCTAGCATACCAATTCTGGAAATTTGCACAATTGACCAATGAATCTGCAGATTTTTAAGCTTATCTTCCTCTAGAGAAATTCAATTGCAATGAGCCATACCATTTTGGAAAGATAAGAAATAGAACTACAATATTGTTTTAGACACCTCTCACAATTTATTAATGTAAGAAGCTTAAATTATAGGTAAAATCTACTGACCTAATTGAGAATCACATGAGTATTAGCCAACTTGAGTCAAGTCCAATATCTTGGCTATAATTAATTCTAGAAAACATGAAAATTGTAACAAAAATTCTGAGTGACCTGAAGTCAGTGGATAACAAATACTATGAAGATTTCTAAGCCTATATCTTACTTCAAACTATCCAAATAAATTTGTTAAATTCAATATTAAATCCATTAAGGAAACCAAAATTCAGATTTGACCTAGTTATGGTTAATTGACCATAGCTTAAGTTATACAACTCCAAATGGAGTGATTCAAAAAGGGAATTAAAGCTAAGATAATTAGGAACAACTTTGATGAACGATATTTAGCCAACTTCCTATAATAACAAGACCAATGGCACAAAGAGAATATATTGACCCAAAATGCAAAATTCAAAGGATATAATTTTAAGCAAAGTTAAGGCTACAATTAACCAGTCATAAAATAAATTGTAGGATTAATTATCAGGTATCGTACTGACACATAGTAAATTGTGTCTTTCAATAGAGAAAGAGACTAGAAAGGGATCTTCGAAGGAAAAACAAGAATTGAAGTAAATAAGAGGTTTGTGCACAACTAGCTTTTAATTGATTTTGTTCTGAATATTTCATACGATTAAATGACGTTATTTTCCTTATTTATTATGTTTATCAAGTATTGGATTTAATTCAATAATTATTAAAATTGTTATAGTATTTATGAATTTAGCTTTGTAAAATGGTATTTCAACAATTATTGAGCATTGTTGTGGATTGAATAAATTAATTTTGAAAAAATTGTGATAAAATATGTTTTGAATTGTGATGAGCATAAAAATTATTGGATATTGGAATTGACTTTGAATTGAATTGTATTGTGATTTATGCTCACAAAAAGGACAAAGAGATTCATGATATTGTTTTATATCTCACTATAGATGCTTGACTAGGTTATTACCCGTCTCTCTCATTTGTTGAGAAGACAATGGAGTTAGCTTTGTTTTGATTATCATGGTACGTGCACAGGCTTAGATTCTCCT
The DNA here is from genome assembly GCF_030052815.1 of Hevea brasiliensis. NCBI lineage: Eukaryota > Viridiplantae > Streptophyta > Magnoliopsida > Malpighiales > Euphorbiaceae > Hevea > Hevea brasiliensis. The sequence continues at coordinate 47,830,166 of NC_079495.1, forward strand.
CTTATTAGAGGTTAGATCTAAGTTTTTCATGGCTCTTTTGGAAGTTTCATTATTGTGTTATGTACTGTGCACGATGATTCGACCTCCCCAACCATAGGGAGTTAGAATCCCGATTCGACCTCCCCGACCATAGGGAGTTAGAATCACCCTAAAGATGGCCCTTGCGGATTAGTCTTGCATAGTTAGTGAGATAAAGAATGGTTTTTGAATAGTAAAGAATTTTGATTTCAAATGGAATTTATGCATAATTGATTTTATTGGAATTAATCTTTATATCCATGATTGCTGGAATTACTTTAAATGTTTAGTTGTGATTTGATAATTGAATTTCTTTCTCAAAGTCAATTTAACAAATGATTTATATTATTGGCAATGAAGATTTTGACTTTTGGAATTTTTTTGAATTTCGAGACTTTCAAATTATTTATTATAATTTTGTCAATGTATATTGTATTACATTTAAAATTATAGTTGTGCACCACTGAGTTCACCACTCAGCAATAGCTTTGCATACTGTCGCAGGTGAAAGGAGCATAGAGCAGTTGAGTAAGCTTCCTTGAAGACAAATTGGGACTAGCTCCGGGTATATTATAAGTATACCTGATATAGATTATGATATATGCATATTAATATATGTATGTAAATTAATTGAGCAGTTGTACAAAAACTTTGTAATGTTATTTTATTATGTAATTGAAATGAAAATTATTTGTAATATTAATTTTAGTACTTTAATTAATGTATTATTAATTTCTTCTTGAGTTTGAATTTATGTATGGTTTCCTTTATGATGAGTTTGGGTTGAAAATGAATTGAGATAGTTGATGCAAATGATTTATACATTTTTGAGATTGAATTGTGTTGAGAAATGATTTGAAATGGAGTTATGGTTGAGCAAAAATATTAGAAGTGTGTTTCTTTTTAGGTTTTGAAGAACCGTTTTCTCAAAATACAGCCAGTATTCTGTCGAAATTTTTGTAAAAATTGCAAAAATTTTAATTTCCTAAAAATTTGATTTATGACTTAGTGTCAAATAAAGGTTTTTAATATTTATGAAAAATTTATCCACCACTTTCAAAATGAACAGAAATTATTTTAAAATCCCTTGTAGTATCTTTAATTAGTTATCGGTAGGCTAAGTACAATAATTCATTAAGTGTACTACGGATCATGTTATGCCTTATAGAGGGGTAGGGTGTGACATGATTAGTGGTATCGTATAATGGTTTTTCTATAAATTTTGAATCGTGAATTTAAAAACTTTTACTGGTATATACAACTGCTCAAATGTTTGATACATATAGTATATTTACATTATAAATATGAACAAATGGCGAGAATTCTCCTTGTGTTAGTTGTACAGGAAATAGAAAATCCTATGAAAAGATATGAAAGAGAAGAACGAGACAATAGAATAGCCGGTGATGGCGAAAGTACACGGTGATGCCCCAGCTCTCCAAAAGCTCAAAGGCCTGACTGCATCAGCCATTGGTACAAATTACCATACAAATGGCCTAGCAAATGGCCACTTTGTTTCAACAAATGGTCGATACTCACAACTCAGCTCAAGCACAAACCCAACCCCCATAAGTGCAGTGTGAAATAGAGAAGAGGGAGAAACTTATGGGTCAAAACTCAAGCAGTAATTTAGGGAAGAGAAAAGAATTTGAGGAGTCCCGAGCTCAGGGAGATGACAGAGCCGAATCATCAGGGCAGAGGCCACCAAGATCTAGTCGTTGAACAAGCAGAAGTGCCTATTCTACCCATATCTGCCATGTTTGTGGCAAGTTACACATGGGTATTTGTCGTAAGGCCACTAGAGCCTGCTACAATTATGGTGAAAATGGACATTTCACTAGAGATTGTGCTAGAGCACCTCAATCGCCTCCAAGTTCACAGCATACAAGAGAGGTCAAGATAGAAATAGAGTTGGTACTCCTCACAACCATAACATGTTGAATCAACCCGAATATAGTAGCGCACTAGTCGAGCGCCCACTATGCACCAAGGAGAAAGAGTAAAGCTTTGGATGTAGCCTGTAAGTTCTTAATTTTTGAAAAAAAAAAAACAATTAGTTATTATTTGATCCCAGCACTACTTAGTTGTATGTTAGTGTTAGAACTATATGTTTGGTTCTATTCCTTTACATGAGAATAAATTTTGATGCATTAGTGATTAGTCTTTTAAGATAAGGATTGTGATAATAAGTGAAATTAGTTTTGGAAAAGTTTATCAATGAAATGTATTTTCTAACGCACCATATATTATAAAGCTAATTGGCGAGTCTACTTAATGTAAGGCAAGAGGACCTAAAAGTAAGTTATAGTAATAGAATTGCTCTAGATGAGGGCAAAGATGTTACTGTTAGTAATTGTTAATAGATATTGTAATTAGAATAAGATTCGAATATCAGTAAATTCAAAAAGAATAAAATATAGGAAAGTTTGATCTATTGGAATGTATCGTAGTAACTATGCAATATTCTTGATATTTATACTGTAAGCTGCAGATTACAATAGTTACTTGAGATTATTGTGTAGAGCTACGTACTACTCGATAGTACACCAAGATGAGAATAGTTTCCAATGGCATCTGTTTTGGTATAGTAATGCTAGGATAGAATTTTATTATTTAAAATGAGTTTGGAAATCCTATTTAGGGATTTAAAACTCAAAAGTTAGAATATCAAAAGGTAAGTAAGTTATAGAATATGGATAGATAAAAGAGTTGTGGAAGTGAAAACTTGAATAGTTGGTTCAAATGTAACAAATAAATATTACGAATATTAGTAAAAGGGTTAACTAGAATGGTTAAAGGGCCAAATCAGAGTAATACCAAAGTATAGCGAATTTCTTAAGGATGAAAAGCAGTGCTAAATTTTGATTTGACAGTCGAGTCAAGGAATTGAGTCAAGGAGGAAGATAAGACCGAGGAATGAAATAATTAAAGTTAAGTTATGAAATGGAAAGAGAAGTACATAGGAAAGTAAGTATGAGAATTGGTCAGAACAGAACCTGGAGGGTGCTGTGTCTCTACTCCAAGATGATACATATCAATGGTGGGACACAGTATCCAGTGAGGTGTAGTCAGAGCAGAGATGACTAAGATTTCACAAAAGGCCATTTCGAGACTACGAAAGGACCGAAGTTAGGTGACACCATGGGTGTATGCCATGAAGGCTAGAGAGGAGCCAAACCTAGATATTGACGAAACAACACAAGGAAATGAAAAAGCAAGGAAGTAACAGATACATCAGGTAAATTTTAAGGACGAAATTTTTATTTAGAGTGGAAGAATTGTAACGTCCTCATTTTACATAGTCCGTATATTTTACTGCTTTGGTGACCTAATGTCTGCTTGGATAAGTCAGGATGTCTGGGACTACACTTCAGTGATAGTGAGAAGGCATAAAATAATGAAATAAATAATAAAAAAATACAAGAAAAATTAAGGAAAAATAAAAGAGAGGAAATGAAACTAGGTTAAACGAGCCGACATCAGAATGAGGTGACCGCAATGAAGTTACTTGAAGGCAATTCCCACCTCAGACCAGAGGGAACCCTCAAAAATAATTTTTTGGACATAATTAAAGGCCTATAGAGGTGTAATTGACATTAGAAATATCGAAGAAAAATTAATGAATTAGTACAAATGAAAATGAAAATTTCAGAAATCGATAAAAATTAGTATTACTGAAAAAACAGAAATATAACTTGAGAACATGCCTATTGCTCATTTGACACAAAGAGTTGGCTATTCACCTAAATGTCCATTAAAAATAAGTAGTATTAAATATTGAAAAACACTTGAAAAATGAAATTGGAATGAAATTAAATAGTGAGAAATTAGGTGTTAATTACAATTATGGAAAAGTTAGGATTATTTAAATGTTAATTGAGATTAGTGGAGCACTAAGTGGAGTATAAAATGGTGCTAAAGGACAAGAAAGTGCCACTTTCACTTCTTCTTCCTCATTTCCATCTTCAAGCCAAATTCATTCTCAAATAAAACCTTCATTGTCATCCATAAGTGAACCTTCATCCACCCATGATCCAACCATGGAAACATCAAGCCTCCTTAGTTAAAAGTTGTCCATACACCATGGGGAGTAGATAGTGAGCAAGGAAGGAAGGTTTTGGTGAAGATTTGCATAAGCTTCAAAAGAGGTAAGTGCAATTTTTCTTACTTGCTTCATTAAAGTTGTAATTTAAGTTGTGGTGAGTTAATTTATGGAAGAAATTGAAGGATTTGATGAGTATTGACAAAGCCCCAAATTTGGCAGCCCTCATGTCTATGGGAGTATGATTTAATTCTTTATGTATTTGGTGATTTGAAGAGTTAATTAGAGTGCTTAAATGTATAAAAGCTTGATTACCATGTGTATGTGTGAATTGTGCATTGAAAGTGAGGTTAGGAAGTCAATATGGGAGATTGAAGTATGTGTGTAAATTAGGCAGCCTTGATGTGCTTAGGAAGGCCTTAAATTCATGCACATTTAATGTTGATTTAAGAGCAATGGATGTATATTATTGATCTTGATTAGTTGATTAGGTTTGAGCAATTGAATTGTTATTGGACATTTGATTAAATTGCATTGAGTTGATGGATAATTACTTGAGCTGAATTGTATTTGGACATTGATTGAATTGCTGGATACTTGATCAAATATATTGTGGCTGGATACTTGATCAAATATATTGTGGCTAGATATTGGTTGTATTGAATTATTGTTGGATAATTGACCAAGATGCAATGTGTATGGTGTTCATTAGAAATGCAAAATTGCAATGCAAAGTATGGTTAATTAGGGCAGTATGCATTTTAGGTAATAAATGGAAATTTGTGACCCCAATTGGTATGTGGGCAATTGAGGTGATGTAACACCCTCCTCAGAGCAACTCCGCACATTCTATCGCTCCTGACCTGTCGGTCCGTAATGACCTAGAACGTCCTAAAAATATTTAAACTAAAGTCGGGAATCATAATTAACTCAATATTAATAATAAAAATTTAGTATATATTTTTTAAATAAAATACAACCAAGTTAAACGAGCCTATGTTCTAGCGATGGGTAATCAGAGGGAAGTTGCTGCTCGCAACGAGGAGCCCTAGATCGTGGGAAAAATTATAAAATAATTTTTGGGACTCAGAGAAGGGTTATTGAGGTTTCCATGGCATTAGAATGCCAAGAAAATACCTAGAAAAATTTTCAATCCAGACAGACAATTTTGACCCGTTAAGCCAAACTGAGGGCATTTTGGTCATTTCGCCTTCAGAGGTGATTTTTGGCCGACTTGTCCAGTTAATTAAATAATTATTATGACTCAAAATATGAATAAATATTACTAAAAATTAAATTGAAATGTGGTAGAAAAGAAAAGAAAAGAAAAATAGTGGAAATTAAGGATAATGACATCACATGATGTCATTCACTTTCTCCCAACCAATCAAATTTCAACAAGCACTCTTAAACCAATTAAAAAAGGTCAAAAAGAAGTTAAAATTTGAGAAATTTTTCTGCTCATCTTCTTCCATTTCCGGCAGCCCCTATTTCCCTCACAATTTCCATTGAAACTTTCTCTTTTTCTTGCTAAAACCTCACCCTTTACACCATAAAACCTCATCCTCACTTCACTAAAATTTATCCTCACACCCTAAATCATATTTAGACAGCCATTAGAGGGAGAAATTTTAAAGATTGACAAGCTCAAGTGGGAGCTTTAATAAGGTTAGTGCCCTAAACTTTAAATCTCACTTCAATTTCATGTTTAAGAGCTATATAGGTGATTAAATGACAAAGAAATTTTGATAAAAGACATTGGTATGTTAACCCTAAATTTTGGGCAGCCAAGGTTAAGGTGATATGGTGATAATTTTTGGGAATCTAATAAGCAAGTATGGCTGCCCTTAAAGTGTAACTTATAAGTGAATTCATAAATGAAATGATTATACATGGTTTTGAATTGTTGAGCTAGGGTTTGGGAGTGGAAAATTGGACTTGGCATTTGAATTGATTAATGGACATTCTAGTGGTCAATTAGTGACCATTTAAGGCAAGTTAATCATAATTTGAAGTGAGTTAATGCATGGCAAAACTGAAATGGAAGGCTGCCTAAAGACAGCAACAGAGGGACTGAAAATTCAGTCCACTTGCACTGCCATAACTTGGGCTGTGTTGGTTCAATTGGTGTTTGGCCAATTGGACATGAAACTAGGCTTATAATGGCACATTTTTACTGAAGAAACCATGCCCAAAAGATCAAAGCAACAGGACCAAAACTTGGCCCCAATCCGGACACCCTGCAACAGCCCCTGCAGAATTGACCAAATGAACAGTAACTGTTCATTTGGCCATAACTCACTGTAGATTTGGTCAATTGACCTGAAATTTTTACAGAAACAAGTTAAGACATAGACAAACAACTTTAATGAAGGAACCTACCCCAAATTATGGCCAGAACCTAACCCAAATGGCAGTGGCAGTCACTGTTCATGTTACTGTAGATATGGCAATTTCTGCAGAATGCAAATCCGGCCAGCTGTGGTTTTTGGACCATATCTGGAGTTACAAAACTCCAAATGGAGTGATTCAAAAAAAGAAATTCAACTAGACAAAATAAGGAACAACTTTCATGTTTGTCATTTCTTCAAATTCCCACTGCAACAGGGCCCAATGGAACAGTAAAGTTGGGTCTCCAAAACTGAAATTTCTGCCCTCTTAGATTTAAGTTGAGAAATGGAAATGGCAATCAATTCCAACAAGTTTTACATACAAAATGTGGTATGTTTGGGGTGTTAAAACCAATACACCTATTTTCTATCCAAAAGTCAACATTTTTGTTGACCAATGAGGTAAATAGTGACACTAAAAACTAAAAATTGGCAATTTTGCCAAAATGACCTAAGCTTTGAGAAAGTGACCAAAACTAACAAGTTTTGAATACAAAATGTGGTATGTTGGGAGTATTAAAACCAATGTACCTATTGTTTATGCAAAAGTCAACATTTTAGTTGACTAATGAAATGAATAGTGACATGAAAACTTGAAATTCAAAAAAATTGTGAAACTTAAAAATGCAAAATGCCCTAGTAGGCCTAATGTGATTGGTTTGGATAGTTTGGCATGCCAATAGGGTATTGTTTTAGCAAGATCGCGAAAGGAAAGGCTTTATGCCCGTATTCATGGCTTTATGCCCGTATTCATGGCTTTTATGCGATTCATGGCTTTTATGCCCAATTATGTGATATCATGGCTTTTTAGCCATACCGATCGCATACATGGTTGACGCTCAAGGCCCCATGGTATGACGCCCGAGGCACCGCGTGTCCAAAGCCAACGACCGTTATCCACCCACTGCTCAAGATAGGTTACTTGGGCATGGAAAAGTATAATCAGAATCGAACTGATTGTTAAAGAAAATACGAAAATTAAATATCAGGAATGATTACGATAGAATACAAAGAAACTCAAGATCAGGAAGAAAATAAATAAACAAAATGCATGAAGAAGTTAATATCATAAAACGTAATTAGCCCTCAACTAAACATTAAGTTGGTAATTATTCAGTTCTTATGAACACAATGGCTAAATAAAAATTATGATTTTTATTTGCATATTATTTCTTTTTATTTTATTATTTGCACCACTAAGCTTTATGCTTAGCGCGTCGCTTTTGCAACGCGTAGGTACTGAAGATACTGATCGAGAGCCAGTAGACCACAAATTGAGTAAGTCCATCCTGCAATTCTGCAATGTGTCCATGTCACCTCAACTTCTGCAGTGCATTGGTAAGACACTAGGTGTCATTTTGGCATTCTGTAATAAATTTTGATGTTCTCATATGTAATGAAACTTATGTAATGTATTTTGATTTTCATGTAAATAATGCAAATTTGTGTTTGTAAATGGAAAAGTGAATATTGATCTCAGAATCGTACATGATTATCAAATGAGGTGAATGATTGAGAAATGAATGTGAACTGAAAAATATTGAGATTTTGATAAATGGAGTTGAGATGAATGAAGAAGAATATAGGAAGTGTTTTTCACAGTTCAAGAACTGCTTTTCTCCATTTTTAGCCAGACTACGATTTTCTTTAAAATTTTTGGAACCTCAAATAAATTACAATTTCAATAAATGAATTATATTTCACAAGTTATATTCAAAACTACGATAAAAATGAATTAAGATAAAATAGAGTGCCCGACACATCGAGTGGCATAACTTGCTCTGGCCACACCGTAGCCTGCAAGGGGTGTCACAGTGAAATAGGACTTATAATAGACCAATTCTCATTAATAAGTCATGCCAAAATTCTGCCCAGAAGTGACCTAAAAATGATAAAATCCTAAATTGCCTAACATATGAAACTGCATTTGACCATATGAACAAAGAGCTATTCAATTGGCCATAACTCACTCAAAATAGGTCTAAATGACCTGAATTTATATTAATGGAAAGCTTAGACATAGGGCTACATCTTTTATGAAGACCATAGAATCCAGAAATGTCATTTACTAAGTCAAATTGATTGCCCAATTTGGGTTACAAAAATTGCCGACTTGAAATTTACCTAAAAGTGACCTAATTTGTCAAATAAGTGCTACTTGACCAAAGATTAGTAAAAGGACCATAACTTGGTACAGGAAACTCCAAATGACATGAAATCAGTGCCAAATTTCAAGAAGACATAGACCTACAAAATTGGTAAACTGACCAAAACCCAAAAATCAAAATAACTAAGTCAATTAATTAGTTTAAGCTAGCATACCAATTGGAAATTTGCACAATTGACCAATGAATCGTAATGATATTTTAAGGTTATCTTCCTCTAGAGAAATTCAATTGGAATGAGCCATACCATTTTGGAAAGATAAGAAATAGAACTATAATATTGTTTTAGACACCTCACATAATTTATATCTGTAAGTAGCTTAAATTATAGGTCAAAGCTACTGACCTAAGTGAGAATCACATGAGTTTTAGCCAACTTGAGTCAAGTCCAATATCTTGGCAATAATTAATTCTAGAAAATGAAAAATTGTAACAAAAATTCTATGATCTTAAGACATAGGATAACAAATCCTATGAAGAATGCTAAGCCTAAATGTTGCTACAAACTATCCAAAAATTAGTCAAATTCAAGACTAAATCACTTATTAAGGAAACTAAAATTCAGATTTGATCTAGTTATGGTTAATTGACCATAACTTGAGTTATACAAATCTAAATTGATTGATTTAAAAAGTGAATTAAATCTAAGATAATAAGGAACAACTTTGATGAAGGATATTTAGCCAAATGCTCACAATAACTAGACCAATGGCACAGTAAAATATAGTAACCCAAAATGCTAAATTCAAAGGTTACAATTTTAAGCAAATTTAAGTCTACAATTAAGTAGGCATAAAATAAATTGTTGGACTAATTATGAGATATGGTACTGAAACACTATAAATTGTGTGTTTCAGTTGAAAAGAGACTAGAAAGGATCTTCAAGGAAAAACAAGAATTGAAGTAAATAAGAGGTTTGTGCACAGCTAGTTTTTAATTGATTTTATTCTGAATATTTCACATGATTAAATGACGTTTTTAAATGACGTTATTTCAAGGATTGGATTTTATTCAATGATTATTGAAATTATTATAGTATGTATGAATTTAGCTTGGTGACATGGTATTTCAACAATTATTGAGCATTGTTTTGGATTGAATAAATTAGTTTTGGAAAAATTGTGATAAAATATGTTTTGAATTGTAATGAGCATAAAAATTATTGGATATTGGAATTGACTTTGAATTGAATTATATTATGATTTATACTCACAAAAAGGACAAAGAGATTTATGATATTGTTTTATATCTCACTATACATGCTTAACTAGGTTATTACCCATCTCTCTCATTTATTGAGAAGACAATGGAGTTAGCTTTGCTTTGATTACCATGGAACATGCACAGGCTTAGATTCTCCTCTTATTAGAGGTTAGATCTAAGTTTTTCATGGCCCTTTCGAAAGTTTCATTATTGTGTTGTGTACTATGCAAGATAATTCGACCTCCCCGACCATAGGGAGTTAGAATCCCGATTCGACCTTCTCGACCATAGGGAGTTAGAATCACCCTGAAGATGGCCCTTGCAGATTATTCTTGCATAGTTAGTGAGACAAAGAATGGTTTTTAAATAGTAAATAATTTCAATTTCAAATGGGATTTATGCATAATTGATTTTATTGGAATTAATCTTTATTTCTATGATTGCTGGAATTACTTTAAATGTTCAGTTGTGATTTGATAAATTGAATTTCTTGCTTAAAGTCATTTTAACAAATGATTTATATTATTGGCAACGACGATTTTGACTTTTGAAATTTTGTTGAATTTGAAGACTTTCAAATTAATTGTTATAATTTTGTCAGTGTATATTGTATTACATTTTAAATTATAGTTGTGCACCATTGAGTTCACCACTCAGCGATAGCTTTGCATGCTATCGCAGGTGAAAAGAGCATGGAGCAGTTGAGTAAGCTTCCTTGAAGACAAATTGGGACTAGCTCCGGGTATGTCATAAGTATACCTTTGTACATAGATTTTGATGTATGCATATAATTATATATATGTAAATTAATTTGGCAGTTGTACAAAAACTTTTGTAATGTTATTTTAGTGTGTAATTGAAATGAAAATTATTTGTAATATTAATTTTAGTACTTTAATGAATGTACTATTTATGTAACATCCTAACTTTAGCTAATCTGTACAGTCTACTGTTTCAGTGACCAATGTCGGTTCGAGCAGCTAGAATGTTTGAAATTATAATTAGACTAAAGTGGGGAGTTATAAAGAAACTAAATAATGCTCATAAAAATCAAGGAAAAATTTTTAGAAACGAAATACACTATGGTTAAACGAGCCGAAACCCTAAGGATGAGTAACCCGAAAGGGAAGTGACGGTGAAGGCCGTTAATAACCCTAGACCCGGGGAAAAAATTATAAAATAATTTTAGGGACTCCAGAGAAGGGTCATTGAGGTTCTTATGACATTATATTGCCAATAAAATGCTTAGAAAAAAATTTTCTATCGGTACACACAATTTTGGCTCGTTAAGCCAAACGGAGGGTATTTTGGTCATTTCGTCTTCAAAGATGATTTTTGGCCAACTTGTCCACTTATGTAAATAATTTATATGACACAAAATGTGAATAAATGTTATTAAAAATTTAATTGAAATTAAATAGACAATAAAAGGATAGAAAATGAAAGAAATTGGAATTATGACATCATAATGATGTCATTAAAATTCTCTCAACCAATCCAATGTTGACACATGACATAAGTTTATTTAAAAGAGACATAATGGGCAGAAAAATGAAGAAAAAAAATAACAAAACTCTTATCCTTCTTCTTGCCGTCACCCTTTCCCTCCATAGCCACCATTTTCAAGCTTTTTAAAGCTTGATTTCCATAGCTTTTACCCAACTAAACCCTATATTCTCAACACAAAAAAATTGTTCTTACATCTTGGTGAGTCTTTTGGGAGCAAAAGGAAAAGAAAAAGAAGAACCCTAGTAAGTTGGAATTTCACTCCATTAAAGGTTAGTGACTTAAACTTGTTTTTCTCTTTAAATTCATATTGAAGGAATGGTAATTGATACAAATTTGCAAGAAAATTTAGTAAACATTATGTGTATGTCTTGCTCTAAATTCCAACAGCCTTGAACTTGGTAGTGTTTTGAAGAATTCTTAGAATTAAAGTGGTATAATAGCTACCCTTAACCTTAATCTATTGGTTAGGATAGTGAAAGGTTCAAAATGCAAGTTTTGAGATGCTTGAGCTAGGGTTTGAGCTTGAAATTGAGACTTGTTCATGTATTTAGTGAAATAGAGTTTTAATGGTCAATTATTGACCATTTGGCTGTGTGTAAATAAAAAATGAAGTGGTTTGTGTAGTGGAAATTGAGTTTGGTGTGGCCGCCCTTGGTGACCTGCAGGACTGGGCATGAGTCCAACAGGTTTAGGTAGCAATAACTGAAGTTGTAGATGTTCAATTGGTGCAAAGCTAATTAGGCATGAAACTAGACACATAATGGCACAACTTTGGTGAAGAAACCATGCCTAGAAAAACCAAACCAAGTTGACCTAAAGATTGCCCTAATCCGGTGACTCGCAATCTGCTAGTAAAATGACCAAATGAACAGTGTTTAGTCATTTGGTCATAACTCAGTGTAGAAAGGTCCAATTGACCTGAAATTTTACCAGCAACAAGCTGAGATATAGGCCTACAACTTTCATGAATAAACTAACCCAAATTATGACCACAACACATTGAAAAAGTGACTTACAATCACTGCACCAATTACTATAGATTTGGTCAGTCCAGAAATTCTAGAAAAAGTATAATCCAGCCAATTGTGGTTTTTGGGCCATAACTTGAGTTATAAAACTCCAAATGGAGTATTCAAAAAAGGAAATATAACTAGACAAAATCAGGAACAACTTTCATGTTGATCATTTTGCCAAATTCCCAATGTAAAAATGACTAATGGAACAGTAAACACAAAGCTTGAAAAATGAAAATTTTGAACAATTAAAATTAAGCTTAGAAATGGTATTGGCAACCAATACCAACAATTCTAGAATTCAAAATGTGGCATGTTTGTCAAACCTACCCTCCGTAAGGCATAACATGATCCCGTAGAATACCTAATGAACTATCGAACTTCACCTACCGATAACTCATTAAGTACCCTACAAGGGATTTTAAAATAATTTTCTTACTTTTGTTAAGTGGTGAGCATTTTCTAATAGGTATTTAATACATTTAATTAAAATTAAAACTAGTTAATATTTTTGGTCCATTTTACTTTTCTGCAAATTTTATAAAAATTTTGACAGAGTTTCGTCTGTATTTTGAGAAAACAGTTCTTCAAATCCCTGTAAAAAGCACTTCCAATAGTTTTCTCAACTACTTCTTCAATTCACAATCAATCTCAACCAATTTCACAAGTTCAAAATTCAACAATCCTCAAGATACTGTCAATCAATTTCATACATTCATATTTCTTTGAAGATAAATAATTTATATATACATCATACTAAAATTTACATTAAGAAAATCCAAACTAAAATTTATTACAAATTTTGTACAAGCTACTCAAGACCCATTTTTACATATCCATACATTTATGTGCATTACATACATCAAAAAAAATATTTACAGTCAAGGTATAAATTATACCCAATAGCTTCAAGGTAAGTAACTTCCTGCCCTCAAGAAATTAATCACGCTCCTCTAGTCTCTATATCTCATGATAAAGAATAATAGCTATCGCTGAGTACTAGGACTCAATGGCGCACAACATATAAAAAATCTTAATGCAAAATTTAAATCACATTTATTGAGAAATTGGACTGAATATGAGAATTAAATACAAAACATGAATTATGATATTTAAATCCTAAACAATTTCATTTTTGAAGTATCAAATCACATTTTATAAAACTCACAGTTATATTATGCCATTCGAAAAAAATATAATCTCAATAGCCAGAGGCTAAGGAGAAATCATATCACAAGGCTAGCTAGCTCAAATATATAGATATCCATTCAAATCCTCTTCTACGGACACACACCTCAACACTTTGTCCAGATAAAGAATCAAAATTCGAAACTGATTACCCTCACTAGTCATGCTAGTGAGGTGTTCAAATATATGGTCATGACACTGTGGTTTCAAAACTTATCTTAACAATTTGCTAAACATTGCCATTTCAAACATACACAATAACTTTCAACAATTTAGATCAAAAGCATCATAAATACTGTCACAATTCACTTTTTCAAATTATTCAAAACAATATGCAGCAAATAATTTATAGAAACTATATGTTGTGTACAAACCTTAAACGAGTCGCCTCTTAGCCTTGACTCGATTCTTCGGGTTCTTTCCCGGTGTTCTTTTCAACTGAAACACACAATTTTACAGTGTTTCAGTACCATAACTTAGCATAAATCCAAAAATAAATTTAATTTCACTTTTACCTAGCTCTAATGTGCTAAACTTCGCGTTTTTTAAATTTTTTGTTTCGAGGTAACTATTCACTATACTATTCAAGTCAAATTATTGACTTTTTAAAGCTTGATAGGTATGAGAATTCCAACTTCACCCACATACCACATTTTGGTCACTAAATTTGTTGGTTTTGGTTGTTTACTCAAATTCTAAGTCTTTTAAGCAAATTTGATAAATTTTCAGTTTTGGTGTCAAAGGTTGCACTGTTTCATTAGTCATTTTACTGTTGGAATTTTGCAAAACTTTCTGCATAGAAAATGTTCCCTATTGTCTTAAGTTTATTCTCCTTTTTTAATCACTCCAATTGGAGTTTTGTAGCTCAAGTTATAGCCATTTGAACCATGGCTGCCAGATTGGACTTAACCCAGATTTTCTGAGCAATTTTTGGTTCTAGCAGTTTTAGATCACCAATTTTGGGTGGCCAAATGACTTGGTTAATGGAATAATTTGGGTTGGTGTTCTACATGAAAGTTTTAGGTATATACCTCAACTGTCCACTGGTAAAATTTCAGGTCATTTAGATCTGCCTAGCTCAAGTTATGGCCAAATGAACAAATACTGTTCATTTGGTCATTTTGTACAGGGCAGACTGAGATTTTCCAAGTTTAGTCAATTTGTTCACTGGGTTTTGGTCACTTTTTGGGCATGCTTTCTAAATGAAAATTGTGTCATTTAGTGTCTATTTTCATTCCCAATTAGTGTCATACCAATTGGACTTGTACATTTTTATTTTTGGTCCCTCAAAGGGACCTTGGTCATACTGCCAGCAGCATGACCACACTCAATCCGAATTTGGTTTTGATTCAAACACTTCTAACACATTCCATTTGGTCACAATTGACCATTTCTCCCTTCAAACTAGGTCCAAGACATCATTTACTAATTTTTCACATTTTTGTCTCTAAACCCTAAGTGTCCAAACCCTAACCACACTAAATTGTTGCATTTAGCTAATTCTAAGTATCTCAACCTCACTACCTCATACATACAAGCTTACCTAACATATCGAATTCAAGCAAAACGCAAAGATATGTATAGTAACCCTAGCTGGATGAAATTCACTCATGGTCCCTCAACAAAATTTTCTTTTATTTAATGTTTATTTACATGTTCAATAAGTTAAAAATGTAGAAATCAAACTAAAATTATCAAGTTTGATTACTAACCTTTATTATAACTTCAAATCTCAATCATTTGTTCTTCTTTCCACTTTCAATCTTCTTCTTCCGTTGAGATAACAAGCTCTGATGAGGTTTTTATGGAAGCTATTAAGGTTTAATGAAGAAATTTAAGCTTGAGTGCAAGCTTTAATGGAAGACAACCATGGTGAGGGAGAGAGAGAGTGAGGCCGGCACATATGAGGAAGATGAAGAGTTTTATGTTTTTTTTTTCTTTTCTTTTCTTTTATGAATTTTTAATTTATGGAAGACCAAAATATCTAAATAATTAAATTTATTAATTATAGGATTTATGGCATTATGCATGATGTCATGCATGATGTCACTTCTCTTCACTTTTTCATTTTCTTTCTTTTTTTTTCTATTAGTTTTTTAATTTAATTCTCAATTTTAAATTTTTTTTTCTCCAATTTTATTTGACAGTTAGGTCAGGAGTCAGCTCTCGGGGTCAATTGATAAAATTGCCCCTCGCCGGTTCAACCCGGTTTGCAAATAACTTAACATTTCTTTCAGCTCCCTGACCTAATTATTTGACTGGCTTAATAGTTCTTTTTCGTGACTTTATCTTTTCCACTGTGTTCGTAACGGTCCTAAGGACCGCGGCGTCACATTTTACGGTTCGAAATTTGAGTTTAAAATGACTTCGCAGTCATTCCCGAGAAGGTCACCCATCGCTGTGACTCTCGGCTCGTTTAACTTCTTATGTTCTGTTTTTCTTATTTATACTTAACTAATTGGCAAATACTAATTATTTGTATTTATAGGTTATCTAGTTGTCTTAAATGTGGTTCAAATCCCCTTAATTGTTCGAACCGACACCGGTCACTGGAATAGTGAAATATACTAGGCTATACAAATGGGGGTGTTATAATTCTCCTCCCCTTAAAATAAATTTTGTCTCGAAATTTTACCTGGTATCAATCTCTGAACAGCTGTGGGTGCTGTCTCCTCATGTCCTCCTCTCGTTCCCAAGTAGCCTCCTGGCCCGAATGATGGTTCCACAGCACTTTTACCAATGGTATTTGCTTGTTCCGTGGCTGCTTCACCTCATAAGCCAGAATATCTATAGGTTCTTCTTCATATGTGAGGTCAGGATTCACTTCAATTTCTTCTACTGGTAGTACATGAGATGGGTCTGATCGATACCTCCTCAACATAGACATATGGAAGACATTATGTATCTTCTCCAACTCTGGAGGTAGTGCCAAACGATATGCCAAAGGACCCACTCTTTCTAGAACCTCATATGCCCCAAGAAAACGAGGACATAGTTTTCCCTTTCTGTCGAATCTCATAATTCTATTCCAAGGATTAATCTTGAGGAAAACTTTCTAACCCACTGCATACTCAATATCCCTTCTTTTCAAATCAATGTAGGATTTCTGCTGGTATGATGCAGTCTTAAGTTGATCTCTGATCACCCTGATCTTCTCCTCAGTTTGCTGAACAATTTCAGGTCTAATCATCTTTCTTTCACCCATGTCATCCCAACACAACGGGGTTCTACATTTTCTACCATACAACGCTTCATATGGAGGCATCCCAATGCTTGATTGATAGCTGTTGTTGTAAGCAAACTCAATCAAAGGCAAGTGTGTATCACAACCGCCTCAAACTCAATCACACAAGCCCGTAGCATGTCCTCCAAGATCCGAATTATCCTCTCAAACCGCCATCCGTCTGCGGGTGGAATGCAAGATCAAGTTCAATCTAGTTCCTAGGGCTCTCAAGACTACCCTAATCTAGAAGTGAACCTAGGATCTCTCGTAATATGATGGATACTGCACTCCATGTAGTCTCACAATCTCATCAATGTACAACCCGCTAATCTTTCTAAATTGTAGTCCATCCGGCCGGCATAAAATGAGTAGACTTGGTCAATCACAATAATGACCCATACCGCATCATGACTCTTCTGCGGTCCTCGTAAGTCCCATAACAAAATCCATCGTTATTCTCTCCCATTTCCACTCCAGATCGATAGTGGATGTAATAATCCAAATGGTACTTAATGCTCTACCTTCACTTATTGACAAGTTAGGCATTTGGATATAAACTCTGGCACATCCCTTTTCATACCCATCCACCAGTAATGTTCCTTTAGCCCTCTATACATTTTTGTGCCACCAGGGTGCATGGCAAAAGGAAACTCATGTGCTTCCTTTAAAATGATCTGCCTCAAATCAACATCATTAGGAACACACATTATGCCCTGATGTAGTAGTAGACCATCATTTCTGATTGAGAATTCTAGTTTCTTGCCCTGTTGGACTTCTTCCAACAGCTTCTAATACCTTTCATCATTTTGAGCAGCCATTCTGATCTGATCAATCAACACTGGCTATACATGCCATGCAACTACTGTCTTCCCACCATCATTAATCTCTAAGCTGGCATGCAATGATCTCAACTCATGTACCATGGATAAATGAGTAACCCGTAGACTTGCCATAGCCTTACGACTTAAGGCATCAGACACAACATTAACTTTCCCTAGCTGATTGTCTATCAGACAATCAGAGTCTTTTATCAACTCTAACTATCTCCTCTGTCTAAAATTTAGCTCCTTCTGGGTGCCCAAATACTTCAAACTCTTATGATCTGTGTAGATGTAACACTTTTCCCCACACAAATAGTGTCTCCAGATCTTAAGAGCAAACACTATAGCTGCAAGCTCCAAGTCATGTTTCGGATAATTCCTCTCATGCGGTTTTAGCTGGCGTGATGCATAGGCAATGACATTTCGATCTTGCATCAATACACAGCCTAACCCATTGTGAGAAGCATTACTATAAACTGTATATTCTTTACCCGATGTAGGTAAAGTAAGGACTAAAGCTTCAGTCAAACACTTCTTCAATTCATCAAAATTCTGTTGGCATTTATCCGTCCACTGAAATTTCACATCTTTTCTAAGCAGTTTGGTCAATGGAGATGCCAACATGGAGAATCCCTTTACAAATCTACGGTAGTATCCAGCTAAACCCAGAAAACTGCGAATCTTTGTGATATTTTTGGGTGGCCTCTAATTAAGGACAACTTCAATCTTACTTGGATCTACCTTGATGCCCTCTTCTGATACTACATGCCCTAAGAAAGATATTTCCTTCAGCCAAAATTCACACTTCAACAATTTGGTGTATAGTCGCTTTCTCCTCAAGGTCTCAGATAATCCGCAGATGTCTATCATGCTCTTTTGCATTCCTCGAATATACCAATATATCATCAATAAATACCACAACAAACTGGTAGAGGTATGGTCTGAAGATAGTGTTCATCAGATCCATAAAAGCAGCCGGAGCATTAGTTAACCCGAATGGCATGACCAAGAACTCATAATGGCCATAGCGGGTTCTGAAGGCAATTTTAGCAATACTCTGCTCTTGTACTTTCAACTAATAATAACCTGATCTCAGGTCAATTTTGGAGAACACAGCTGCACCCCTTAACTGATCAAACAAGTCATCAATGCTGGGCAATGGATATCTATTCTTTATTGTCACCTTATTCAACTGTCGATAATCAATACACAAGTGGAGAGTGCCATCCTTCTTCTTTACAAACAACACTGGCGCTCCCCAAGGTGACACACTAGGGCGGATAAAGCCCTTGTCAAGCTTCGTGAATCGCATTTTTAACTCTTTCAATTCGCTGGTGCCATTCTATATGGCGTTATGGAGATTGGGTCCACACTGTGCATAACATCAATCTCAAATCGCACCTCTCTTCTCGAGGTAATCTCGTAATTCATTAGGAAATATATCCGAAAAGTCACATACAGTAGGGATATCCCTCAGTGCTGGACTCCCCACTTGGGTGTCTATCACATGTGCCAAGTATGCTTCATACCCCTTTCTGATCATCCTTCTGGCTAGTACAGCCAAAATGATGTTTGATGGCAGTAAATGCCTCTCCCCATGTATTACCACATCACCATATAGAGGGAGACCAAAAGTGATCACACGCCTACCAATCATGGCGTGATGCCTGGCTAACCAATCCATGCCCAAGATGATACCATAATCTCTGAAGGACATTTCAATCAAATATGACAGGAAAACATGTCCTTGGATCACCAAAGGACAGTCTCTATAAATTCTGTTGACTCGGATCTCTTGTCCTAATGGACTAGTTACTAGCACTTCAAAACCCATTTGGACACATAGAACAGCAAGTGAACTGACTATGCTAGCATTAACATATGAATGGGTTGAACCCGGATCAAAGAACACAAATACTTCTTGATCAGAGAAAGAAAATGTACCGACTACCACATCAGAAGTCTCAACCTCTTCTCGCTGTCTCATTGTGTAGACTCGTCAAGCACTTCCTCAGCCGATCGACCAATCAGACTCGATCGCGTAAGCAAAGGCTCTACCGCTCGCCGCCTCTACCAACTGATTGTGAACCTCTGGGAGCAGGACTCAGAATAGATCCCACGACAGTAGTAGGAGCTGGACCATATTTAGTGTAACACCCTTATGTTCTGTGAGTGCGACATCGTTCCTGGTGACTGTTGTCCGGATGCCTAGGATGCCTAGAACTACACTTCGATATGAGTGAGGAGACATAAAATAATGAAATAGAAGAAAAGAAAATACAAGAAAACAAAGGAAAATAATAGTAAAGAAATGCAATCAAGTTTGAGCCGAGAACCCTAGCGATGGTGATCAGACTGAAGTTACCATGGGCCGTTGACTAGCCCTGGACCGCGGGGAACCCTGGAAAATATTTTTAGGACTTAAATAGACACCTATTGAAATACAAATATCATTAGAAATATCAAAGAAAAATTAAATAATTAGTACAAAGAAAAGTGAGAAATCGAAAAACGGACAAAACCCGTTGTTACCGAAAATCGGGAATGCAACCCGAACAGGGGCATTGTGGTCATTTGACACCCCGAGTTGTCTTTTGACCTAAATGTCCATTAAAAATAAATAATATTACACTTGAAAAATATAATGAAAAATTAATTTAGGGGTACCTAATATAAATAGCAAAAATGGGGTTCAATTTAGGTAATTAACACATTTTAAACATAAAATATGATTGATTTTATGTGAGTGGACCACTAAGGATTTTAATGTGTACTAAGTGGGTAGATTGCTCCACTAAAACTTCATCTTCAAATTTAGAAATCACCATTGCCGTAGATGAAGAGCTCCCAAAACCTCCATTGCCGCATGTAATTCAAGCTTCATCATCCTCTTCATTTCACCTCCAAACACCTAGGTTACTTCATTAAAGTTTATCCCCACATCACAAGGAAGAGTTTGATAGCAATTCCAAGAAGTTTTGGTGAAGATTTGAGAAGTCTCATCCATAGGTAAGTTTGAGTTTTAGATTGTTGTTGCTTTGTTAAAGTTTGTAAGGGTGTTATGGGTGTTTAGTTTATGGAGAAATTTTTGAGTTTAGATGTTGAATGGGAATGTGCACCTTTGGCAGCCATGGAAGCACCTTGAAGGAAGTTTAATTGTGCTTGCAAATGGTGAATTAAATGATTAATTAAATGTATATTGTGTAGGAAATTGTTTGGGTAATGTATACTTAGTATATGTAAATGTAAAATGAGATTTAAAGCTTGGAAAGTAATGGAATGTAAGTGTACCATTGTGGCAGCTTGCTAACTCTTGAGGAATGCTGGAATTCATGCTTGGTTTATGGAATAATGATGTTAAAATGTGTTGGTTGTTATGGCAGTTTGAGTGTATGTATGGTGGTGTGAAGTGGGACATGTAAATGAGCATGAATTGGTGATTGAATTGTTGTAAATTGAGTTGGACAAATTCTGCACTTGTTGGTGCACATTGAATGTAATTGTAAGCTGCCAAAATGACCTATAATATATTATAAATTATGTTTAGGTTGTGGTACAACCAGAATTGGTTTGAATGTTAAGTTTGGTGAGTGTTAAAAGTGATGCTTGATGTGTATGCAAGAATTTAAATAAGGCAGTTTGTGTTTTAGGCCTATAACTTTAATTGTGTGGCTCCAATTGGTATGAGACCAATTGGAGGTGAAACTAAGCACAAAATTTGCCAACTTTCATTAAGGAAGCTTGCCAAAATTCTGCTTGCAAGGTAGCTTGAAAAATGACCGAATCCGGATTAAGTGTAAGTAAGGCCTGAAAATTGACCATTTGGGCAGCAGTTAGTGTTTAGGCCATAATTCACTCAAAACAGGTCCAATTGACCTGAAATTTTAACCATGAATAAGTAATACCCATATCTACAAGTCTTATGAAGACACCAAAGCCCAGAAATGACCATAAGCAAGTCAAACAGCTTTCACAAGTTCGGGTCCAAAAACTGGCCGAACCTAAAATGACCTAAAGTGACCTAAAATGACCAATTTTGGTGCAATTTGACCAGCAATAGTAAAATGACCATAACTTGGTCTACATAACTCAGAATGACCTAAAATTTTGCCCCGCTTTCCATACGACATAGATCTAGAAGATTGTAGTTTTGACCGAAACCCAAAAATCGAGGGAACTAGGTCGTCTGGCTAGGTCAAACTAGTATCCCTAATCCAAAGAAATTGCAAGAAAATGCAAGATACATTTTAAATGTATTTGTTAACATGTACCAACCCTAAAAGACTATTGAATGTGGCATATTAATAACATTAAAACCTAATTTACCTAGAATGCATTGAGGGTCGATATATTAGGCTGATTAAGCAAATAATAGCATTCAGTGAATTATTTATCAAACATTATCGTTATAGACAGTTTAATTTAGTACTGAAACACTTCAAATTGTGTTTCTCAGTTAGCAAAGACTCACGAAAAGGGAAGGAAACACTGAGTCAAGACCAGAGACAGCTTATCGTGAGGTTTGTGCACAACAACTATTTCTTTTGAATTTTTCAATTGAAATGAATTATGACTATTTGTACATTATTGTTTTAAATTGTGGAAATGTGTTTGAATGGATATTTATTGCTTGAAAAGCAATCAGAAATGGTTTGAAATTGTGAGAAATTATTTGAATGATATTGATGGATACTTATTGATTGAAAAGCATTGAAATGGTTTGAAACCACAACTATCATGTATATTGATTGTATTCCTCGCTAGCTTGTCTAGTGGGACGAATTGAATTCCTCTCCGTCAAGTGTTGAGGTGTGTGCCTGTTGAGGACGAATTGGATGAGTACTCATATTTTTGCTAGCTAGCTATGTTATTCCTCAGTAGTCATTGACTTTTGGGATGAATTGAATACCTCATTAGCCATTGGCTTTTGGGACGAATTGAACTTTGGATCATGATTAAGCTGTGTGTGGTTTATTGATATGTATTGTGAAATTGTGAAATGGAGTTTAAATGCTTATTGACAAGCACTGTCTTTTGAATTTAACTATGTTTTGATTACTGAGATTTAATGTGATATTGTGTTAAATTCCTTATGACATTTATTATCTTGAATTTAACTATGGTTTTAAGTATCCACTATTTATATAAATTGTGAATTGTGATTTAAAGTTGTATTTGGTTAATGTTGTGCACCACTGAGACATTGTCTCACTGATAGCTTTTTATTGCTGTCGCAGGTAAATAGACGGACAGGGCAGCAGACTAGGCTGCTAGTACATCCAGCGAGAGATTATCGGGTATAATGAGTATACCACATTTTGCATTTTGTACTGTAATGTTTGACCACTGTATGTACATATTGTTTTTAGTTTTGAGCAGCTGTAAATTAAAATTGTACATTGAAGTTGTAAAGTAAATTATGAGTTATTTTGACTTGTAAAAATTGTATTATATTTCTTGTATCTCAGTCTTTGAAAAATCACTGTGGACTTGAGTTGAGAAATATGTTGTGTTGAGAAATATGTTAGAGTTGAGATTTGGAAATATATTGAAGTGCTTTTTACAGGTTTTCTGAAGAACTGTTTTATCCAAAATACAGATGGCACTCTGCCAAAATTTTTACAAAAATTACTAATAGTCCAAATGAGTTAGCTGTTTCACTTCGGTTCACAAAAGTTTTTAACACCTGTAAATAGTGCTCACCACTGTAAAAGAAGTAAGAAAAGTTTTTAAAATCCCTTGTAGTGTATTTAATGGGTTATCAGTAGATGGAGTTGGTAATTCATTAGGTATACTATGGGATCATGTTATGCCTTACAGAGGGGTAGGGTGTGACATGTTTAAGTGGTATCAGAGCAAAATTTTTAAATTCTATTTTCACATGTTACTTGAATATTCTTTCGTCATAGTACAACTGCTCAACATCATTGTTTGATACATACAGTACATTACATTATAAATATGCATTAACGGGAGGAAATCTCCTTGTGTTATTTGTTCAGGAGATCTAAAATCCTCGCATTGACTATGGAAGAGGGTGATCGTTCAGTTGATCAATCTATTGAGGCTGAGGTGCAAGGGGATGCCCCAGGCCTACATAATGTCAGTGGTTCAAAGAAGACCACTTTACAAGCATCAGCTCGCTCGCTGGGCTCACTCAGATAGCTGCAATATTCCAACAAATGGCTGGTAATGTGCCTACTCAAGTCCCAATACAGACACCAGTGGTACAGCCACAGTCTCCTACTAGGCAGTATGACAAATTGATGAAGTATGGGGCTACAGAGTTTAAGGGGACAGTAGATCCTCTAGAGGCTGAACAGTGGTTAGAGAGGATGGATAGGGTATTCAAGAAACTGCATTGCACGGAGGAGCTCAGATTTGAATACTCTGTATCTCTACTACAGGGGGATGCTTATGATCGTGGAAACCATTCCCCACACCGTAGAACTCGCAGCTAACATGGAATGACTTTATCAGGGAATTCAGATAAAAATATGTCCCCGATGCTTACGTAGACCAGAAGTTACAAGAATTCCTAAGTCTTCAATAGGGGAGCAGATCAGTGACTGAGTATGAAAGAGAATTTTCCCGCCTGAGCCATTATGCAGTAAGTTTACTTGCTACCAGCAGGGAGAGATGCAAGAGGTTTGAAACTGGCTTGAAGCCCAAGATCGACATAAGTAGTCGGGTTCAAACACACTAACTTCTCCGAACTTGTTTCTCAAGCCCTAGAGTTGGAAAGAATTGAGTTTGAAGTCGCTCTCCCGAGAAAAGAAATCGTAGAAGACAGAGAAAGAGGTAAAATCAGAGAACAGTAGTTCTAGTGGTCCCACCGGAAAGAGGAAGAACTATGGGGACATGGCAGAGGTGGCAAGAAGTCCGTAGGGGAAGATATTCGTGATGTAAGCCTCCTCTATCTGGTCAGCAGAGTACCAGAGGTTCCTACCCTCCCCGCCAATGTGAAACTTGTGGAAGAAATTATGGTGGGATATGCTACAAGGCTATTGGAGCCTGTTATAATTATGGAGGCACAGGACACTTTGCCAAGGACTGCACCAGTAGTCGCAGAGTTGGACCACCTCCTACTACTGCAGTATGGGCCTGCAGCCCTGTCACCAGAAGTTCACAACCACCCAGCAGAGGTAGAGGCAGGGGTAGAGGTAGCCCAGCAAGCAGCCAAGGCACAGTAAAACATTCAGAGCAAGACAGTGCTCCGGTCAGAGTCTATGCAATGAGACAGAGAGAAGAGGCCGAGACATCTGATGTTGTGGCAGGTACCTTCTCAACTTTTAATCAGAATGTGTTTGTGTTATTTGATCCGGTTCTACCCATTCTTATGTGAGTGCTAGCATCATTGATTGCATTGTTGTTCCATGTACAAAAATAGACTTTGAGGTGCAAGTAACAAGTCCGCTAGGACAGGAGGTCAGGGTTAATAGAATGTATAGAGATTGTCCTTTGGTGATCCAAGGACACACTTTTCTGTCTGATTTCATTGAAATGCCCTTCAGAGATTATGATATCATATTGGGCATGGATTGGTTAGCTAGGCATCATGCCATGATTGACTATAGGTCAAGATACCACTTTTGGTCTCCTCAAGCATGCTGATGTGGTAATACATGGGGAGAGGCAATTATTGCCATCAAACATCATTTCGGTTGCACTAGCCAGAAAAATGATCAAAAAGGGGTGTGAAGCCTACTTGGCACATGTGGTAGACACCCAAGTGGGGAGTCCAGTATTGAAGGACATCCCTACAGTATATGACTTTCCAGATGTGTTTTCTGATGAATTGCCAGGATTACCTCCGGAAAGAGAAGTGCAGTTTGAAATTAATGTTATGCCTGGTGTGGATCCAATCTCCATAACGCCATACAGAATGGCACCAGCAGAGTTGAAGGAGTTGAAGATACAGTTGCAAAAATTACTTGAAAAGGGCTTCATCCACCTTAGTGTGTCACCTTGGGGAGCACCAGTGTTGTTTGTTAAGAAGAAGGATGGTACTCTCCGCTTATGCATTGACTACCGACAGTTGAATAAGGTGACAATAAAGAACAGATATCCATTGCCTCGCATTGATGATCTGTTTGATCAGTTGAAGGGTGCAGCTGTATTCTCCAAAATTGATTTGCGATCTGATTATTATTAGTTGAAGGTGCAAGAGCAGAGTATTCCAAAAACTGCTTTCAGAACTCGGTATGGCCACTATGAGTTTCTAGTAATGCCATTCGGGTTAACAAATGCTCCAGCTGCTTTTATGGATATGATGAACACTATCTTCAGAGCATATCTCGATCAATTTGTGGTGGTGTTTATTGATGACATTTTGATATACTCGAGGAATGCAGAAGAACATGATAGACATTTACGGATTGTACTGCAGACTTTAAGGGAGAAACAGCTATACGCCAAATTGTCGAAATGTGAATTTTGGGTTAAAGAAATCTCCTTTTTGGGACATGTTGTGTCAGCTGAAGGGATCAAGGTAGATTCCAAAGAAGGTAGAAGCTATCCTTAATTGAAGCCGCCAGGAACATCACGTAAATTCGCAGCTCGGGTTTAGCTGGATATTACCGTCGGTTTGTGAAGGGGTTTTCTATGTTATCTTCTCCACTGACCAAGCTGCTTCGGAAAGATGTAAAATTTTAGTGGACTGATAAATGCCAGCAGAGTTTTAATGAGTTGAAAAGGTGTTTGACTGAATCTCCAGACCTCGCTTTACCTACCCTGTAAAGAATACACGCTTATAGTGATGCTTCTCACAATGGATTAGGCCGTATCGATGCAAGATCGAAATGTCATTGCTTATGCATCACGCCATTAAACCGCATGAGAGGAACTACCCAACACATGATCCGAGCTAGCAGCTATTGTTTTTGCTCAAGATCCGAGACACTATTTATATGGGGAGAAATGCTACATTTACACGCATCACAAGAGCTTGAAGTACTTGGGCACCCGTAAGGAATTGAATTTGAGGCAGAGGAGATGGTTAGAATCGATTAAAGATTATGATTGCTTAATAGACTATCACCAGTGGAAAGCAAATGTGGTGGTCGACGCCTTAAGTCGCAAGACTATGGCAAGTCTCAAAGTTTCTCCTTTGTCCATGGTATATGAATTGAAAGCACAAAGATGCCGCTTTAGAGATTGATGATGAGGGATGACAAGAGTTGCATGGCATGTACAAACGTTGTTCACTAATCGATCGTAATGGCTGCCAGAGTGATAAAAATATCATAAGCTACCAAAGAAGTCCACAGGCAAGAAACCTGAATTTTCTCGTGAGAGATGATGGTTTATTGCTACATCAAAGCGTAATGTGCATTCCTAGTGATGTGGAATTGAGACAGATCATTATGAAGGAAGCACATGAGTCTCCTTTGCTATGCACCGGTGGAACTAAAATGTACAGAGGACTGAAAGAGCATTACCGTGGATGGGTATGAAGAGAGATATAGCCGAGTTTGTTTCCAAATGCCTAACTTGTCGCAAGTGAAGGCGTAACATCAAGTTCCACTGGTTTGTTACATCCTTTGTCAAGCATTCAGAGTGGAAATGGGAATGAATAACTATGGATTTTGTTACGTGACTTCCAAGGACACAGAGTAATCAAGATGCAAGATGGGTTATAGTTGATGATTGACCAAGTCCGCCACTTTTTGCCGCCTGATGGACTATAGCCTAGAAAGATTGGCCAGATTGTACATATATTAGATTGTAAAATTGCATGGAGTGCCAGTATCAATTGTGTCTGACAGAGATCCTAGGTTCACTTCTAGATTCTGGGGTAGTCTTCAGAGAGCCCTAGGAACTAGATTGAACTTCAAAGACAACATTCCACCCATGCATGATGGCCACCCGAGAGGGTTATTAAGATATTGGATGATATTCTACGGCTTGTGTGATTGAATTTTAAGGTAGTTGGGATACACACTTGCCTTTGATTGAGTTTGCTTATAACAACATCTACCAATCAAGCATTGGGATGCCTCCATATGAAGCTTTGTATGGCAGAAAGTGCAGAACTCCCTTATGTTGGGATGAGGTAGGTGAAAGGAAGATGATTGGGCCAGAAATTGTTCAGCAGACAGAGGAAAAGATTAGATTGATCAGAGATAGACTCAAGGCCGCACTGCATCACCGTAAGTTCTATATTGATCTCAAGAGAAGAGATATTGAATATGTAGTGGGTGATAAGGTATTCTCAAAGTTTCTCCTTGGAAGAGGATTATGAGATTTGGTAAAGGGGAAATCGAGTCCTCGTTTACCTGACCATACGAGGTTCGGAAAGAGTGGGTCCTTTGGCGACGGTTGGCATTACCTCCAGAGTTAGCAAGGATACACAATGTCTTCCATGTGTCCATGTTAAGGAGGTAGAGATCTAACCCATCTCATGTACTATCAGTTGAAGAGATTGAAGTAAATCCAGACCTCTCATATGAGGAAGAACCCATAAAAATTTTGGCTTATGAGGTGAAGCAGCTGAGGAACAAACATACATCCGGTTAAAGTGTCGTGGAACCATCATTCAGCCAGAAGCTACTTGGGAACGTGAAGAGGATATGAGGAGACAACACCCACACTGCTCAGAGACTAATGCTGTAAAATTTCGAGACGAAATTTATTTAAGGGGGAGAATTGTAACACCCTATGTTCTGAGTGCGCATCATCGTTCCGGTGACTGTTGTCCTGGACCTAGGATGCCTAGAACTACACTTCGATATGAGTGAGGAGACATAAAATAATGAAATACAAGAAAAAAAATACAAGAAAACAAAGAAAAATAATAGTAAAGAAATGCAACTGCTTAAGCGAGCCGAGAACCCTAGCGATGGTGATCATGACCAGGAAGTCACGGCGTGGACCGTTGACTAGCCCTGGACCGCGGGGAACCCTGGAAAATATTTTTAGGACTTAAATAGACACTTATTGAAATACAAATATCATTAGAAATATCAAAGAAAAATTAAATAATTAGTACAAAGAAAAGAGAGAAATCGAAAAACAGACAAAACTCGGTGTTACCGAAAAATCAGGAATGCAACCCGAACAGGGGCATTGTGGTCATTTGACACCCCGAGTTATCTTTTGACCTAAATTTTCATTAAAAATAAATAATATTACACTTGGAAAATATAATGAAAAATTAATTTAGGGGTACCTAATATAAATAGCAAAAATGGGGTTCAATTTAGGTAATTAACACATTTTAAACATAAAATATGATTGATTTTATGTGAGTGGACCACTGAGGATTTTAATATGTATTAAGTGGGCAGATTGCTCCACTAAAACTTCATCTTCAACTTTAGAAATCACCATTGCTGTAGATGAAGAGCTCCCAAAACCTCCATTGCCGCATGTAATTCAAGCTTCATCATCCTCTTCATTTCACCTCCAAACACCTAGGTTGCTTCATTAAAGTTTATCCCCACGCCACAAGGAAGAGTTTGATAGCAATTTCAAGAAGTTTTGGTGAAGATTTGAGAAGCCTCTTCCATAGGTAAGTTTGAGTTTTTGATTGTTGCTTTGTTAAAGTTTGTAAGGGTGTTATGGGTGTTTGATTTATGGAGAAATTTTTGAGTTTTGATGTTGAATGGGAATGTGCACTTTTGGCAGCCATAGAAGCACCTTGAAGGCAGTTTAATTGTGCTTGTAAATGGTGAATTAAATGATTGATTAAATGTATATTGTGTAGGAAATTGTTTGGGTAATGTATACTTAGTATATGTAAATGTAAAATGAGATTTAAAGCTTGGAAAGTAATGGAATGTAAGTGTACCATTGTGGCAGTTTGCTAACTCTTGAGGAATGCTGGAATTCATGCTTGGTTTATGGAATAATGATGTTAAAATGTGTTGGTTGTTATGGCAGTTTGAGTGTATGTATGGTGGTGTGAAGTGGGACATGTAAACGAGCATGAATTGGTGATTGAATTATTATAAATTGAGTTGGACAAATTCTGCACTTGTTGGTGCACATTGAATGTAATTGTAAGCTGCCAAAATGACCTATAATATGTTATAAATTATGTTTAGATTGTGGTAAAACCAGAATTAGTTTGAATGTTAAGTTTGGTGAGTGTTAAAAGTGATGCTTGACGTGTATGCAAGAATTTCAATAAGGCAGTTTGTGTTTTAGGCCTATAACTTAATTAGGTGGCTCCAATTGGTATGAGACCAATTGGAGGTGAAACTAGGCACAAAATGTACCAACTTTCATTAAGGAAGATTGCTAAAATTCTGCTTGCAAGGTAGCTTGAAAAATGACCAAATCCGGATTAAGTGCAAGTAAGGCCTGAAAATTGACCATTTGGGCAGCAGTTAGTGTTTAGGCCATAACTCACTCAAAACAGGTCCAATTGACCTGAAATTTTAACCATGAATAGCTAAGACCCATATCTACAAGTCTTATGAAGACACCAAAGCCCAGAAATGACCATAAGCAAGTCAAACAGCTTTCACAATTTCGGGTCCAAAAACTAGCTGAACCTAAAGTGACCTAAAATGACCAATTTTGGTGCAATTTGACCAGCAATAGTAAAATGTCCATAACATGGTCTACATAACTCAGAATGACCTGAAATTTTGCCCTGCGTTCCATAAGACATAGATCTACAGGTTTGTAGTTTTGATCAAAACCCGAAAATCGAGGGAACTAGGTCGTTCGGCTAGGTCAAACTAGTATTCCGGAATCTAGCAAATTGCAAGAAAATGCAGTATACACGGAAATGAATTTGGTAACATGTACCAACCCTAAAAGACTATCGAATGTGACATATTAATAACATTAAAACCTAATTTACTTAGAATGCATCGAGGGTCGATATATTAGGTTGATTAAGAAAATAATAGCATTCAGTGAATTATTTATCAAACATTATCGTTAGAGACAGTTTAATTTAGTACTGAAACACTTCAAATTGTGTTTCTCAGTTAGCAAAGACTCAGGAAAAGGGAAGGAAACACTGAGTCAAGACCAGGAGACAGTTACCAGAGGTTTGTGCACAACAACTATTTCTTTTGAATTTTTTAATTGAAATGAATTATGACTATTTGTACATTATTGTTTTAAATTGTGAAAATGTGTTTGAATGGATATTTATCGCTTGAAAAGCACTGTAAATGGTTTGAAATTGTGAGAAATTATTTGAATGATATTGATGGATACTTATTGATTGAAAAGCATTGGAAATGGTTTGAAACCACAGCTATCATGTATATTGATTGTATTCCTCGCTAGCTTGTTTAGTGGGATGAATTGAATTCCCTCTCTGGTTAAAGTGTCGAGGTGTGTGCCTGTTGAGGACGAATTGGATGAGTACTCATATTTTTGCTAGCTAGTTATGTTATTCCTCATTAGTCATTGACTTTTGGGACGAATTGAATACCTCATTAGCCATCTGCTTTTGGGACGAATTGAACTTTGGAACATGATTAAGCTGTGTGTGGTTTATTAATATGTATTGTGAAATTATGAAATGGAGTTTAAATGCTTATTGACATTTACTGTCTTTTGAATTTAACTATATTTTGATTACTGAGATTTAATGTGATATTGTGTTAAATTCCTTATGACATTTATTATCTTGAATTTAACTATGGTTTTAAGTATCCACTATTTATATAAATTGTGAATTGTGATTTAAAGTTGTATTTGGTTAATGTTGTGCACCACTGAGACATTGTCTCAGTGATAGCTTTTTATTGCTGTCGCAGGTAAACAGACGGACAGGGCAGCAGACTAGGCTGCTAGTACATCCAGCGAGAGATTATCGGGTATAATGAGTATACCACATTTTGCATTTTGTACTGTAATGTATGACCACTGTATGTACATATTGTTTTTGGTTTTGAGCAGTTATAAATTAAAATTGTACATTGAAGTTGTAAAGTAAATTATGAGTTATTTTGACTTGTAAAAATTGTATTATATTTCTTGTATCTCAGTCTTTGAAAAATCACTGTGGATTTGAGTTGAGAAATATGTTGTGTTGAGAAATATGTTGGAGTTGAGATTTGGAAATATATTGAAGTGCTTTTTACAGGTTTTCTGAAGAACTGTTTTATCCAAAATACAGATGGCACTCTGCCAAAATTTTTACAGAAATTACTAATAGTCCAAATGAGTTAGCTATTTCACTTCAGTTCACAAAAGTTTTTAACACCTGTAAATAATGCTCACCACTGTAAAAGAAGTAAGAAAAGTTTTTAAAATCCCTTGTAGTGTATTTAATGGGTTAACAGTAGACAGAGTTGGTAATTCATTAGGTATACTACGGGACCATGTTATGCCTTACAGAGGGGTAGGGTGTGACATTTAGGAGCACTAGTGCAATCTTTGGCAAAATGGTCTTTGCCTCCATAGTTAAATCAGGCTCCAGTGGCCTAATAGCATTTCCCCATATGAATCTTGCCACAAGTCTCACAGGGGCGGGCAGAATATGAACCCCTGCTTGACTACTAACAAGACTTAGGGGGTCTCTGTCTAAAAAATTTGCCCTTACCAAATCTTCCACTTCGACCCCTGCTGGGTCCACTAAATTTCTTCTTTTTCCCAGAAGTACCACCAGAACTTTGCTCAACTGAATTTCCCCCCTTATCATTTTCTGATTTCTCAGCTCTCTCTGATTTTTCTTTTACTGGGGTTACTTCTGATTCAATCATTTCTAACTCGGGTGCTTGAGACATGAGTTCTGAAAAGTTGTCGTGTCCAATCCCACTACTTGCATTCTCAAACTGGGCTTCAAACCAGTCTTAAAATCTTGCACCTTACCTTGCTGGTAGAAAGGAGACTCCTAGCATAATGACTTAAGCGAGAGAACTCCCTCTCATACTCTGCCACTAATCTATTCCCTTGTTTCAAACTCAAAAATTCTTGCAATTTCTTATCAACATATGCATCTAGGATGTATTTCTGTCTGAATTCTCTAATGAAGTCATCCTGTGTCAAGATCGTGGTTCAACAAGCCGTGGGGATGGTCTTCCACCAATCATACGCATCCCCTTGCAGTAGAGGCACAGAGTATTCAAACTTTAGTTCATCTTGGTAGTGCAGCTTCTTAAATACTCTGTCCATTCTTTCAAGCCATTGCTCTGCCTCTAAAGGGTCTACTGTGCCCTTAAATTTAGTAGCCCCATACTTCAGTAATTTATCATACTGTTTGGCAAGAGGCAGTGGTTGTGCCACAGGTGTCTGGGGTGGAGCTTGAGCAGGCATATCCCCAACCATTTATTGAAATATCGCACCATCACCAGGCGAATCGCGGCAGGAATCTGCGGCATCCGTAGGGTCGGTGCTATCGATCCACCGACATTCAGAAAGTCGGGCTTCCCTTGTGCCTCAGCTTCAACAGATTGCTCGACTGAGCGATCCCTTTCTTCCATTTCAGTCTGAAGTTAGGGTATCTCCTGAATAAGTAACATATGGAGATTCCCTCCGTTAGTTCATATTCATGATGTAATGCACTGTATGTAACAAATATGGACATTGAGCAGTTGTACTTAACAAAGAAAAGACACAAATTCATAAGTTAAAACATACTTCAAAAATTTTGCTCTGATACCACTAAAACATGTTACACCTTACCCCTCTGTAAGGCATAACATGATCCTGTAGAATACCTAATGAACTACTAAACTTCACCTACTGATAACTCATTGAGTATCCTACAAGGGATTTTAAAACAATTTTCTTACTTTTATTAAGTGGTGAGCATTTTCTAATAGGTATTTAAAACATTTAATTAAAATTAAAACTAGTTAATATTTTTGGTCCATTTTATTTTTTCGCAAATTTTATAAAAATTTTGATAAAGTTATGTCTGTATTTTGAGAAAACAGTTCTTCAAATCCTTGTAAAAAGCACTTCCAATAGTTTTCTCAACAACTTCTTCAATTCACAATCAATCTCAACCAATTTCACAAGTTCAAAATTCAACAATCCTCAAGATACTGTCAATCAATTTCATACATTCATATTTCTTTGAAGATAAACAATTTATATATACATCATACTAAAATTTACATTAAGAAAATCCAAACTAAAATTTATTACAAATTTTATACAAATTTTGTACAAGCTGCTCAAGACCCATTTTTTCATATCTATACATTTATGTGCATTACATACATCAAAAGAAATAGTTACAGTCAGGGTATAAATTATACCCGATAGCTTTAAGGTAAGTAACTCCCCTATCCTCAGTAGCTCAATCTGCTGCTCCTCTAGTCTCTATATCTGCGACAGTAATAACAACTATCGCTGAGTACTAGGACTCAGTGGTGCACAACATCAAAATAATCTTCATGCAGAATTTAAATCACATTTATTCAAAAATTGGACTGAATATGAGAATTAAATACAAAACATGAATTATGAGATTTTAATCCCAAACAATTTTATTTTTGAAGTATCAAATCACATTTTATAAAACCCACAGTTATATCATGCCATTCGAAACAAATATAATCTCAATAGCTAGAGGCTAAGGAGAAATCATATCACAAGGCTAGCTAGCTCAAATATATGGATATCCATTCAAATCCTCTTCTACTGGCACCACCTCAACACTTCATCCAGAGAAGGAATGAAAATTTGAAACTGATTACCCCCACTAGTCGTGCTAGTGAGGTGTTCAAATATATGGTCATGACACTGTGGTTTCAAAACTTATCTTAAAATTTGCTAAACATTGCCATTTCAAACATACATAATAACTTTCAAAAATTTAGATCAAAAGCATCATAAATACTGTCACAATTCACTTTTTCAAATTATTCAAAACAATATGCAGCAAATAATTTACAGAAATTATACGTTGTGCACAAACCTCAAGTAATTCACCTCTTAGCCATGACTCGATTCTTCGGGTTCTTTCCCGGTGTTCTTTTCAACTGAAACACACAATTTTATAGTGTTTTAGTACCATAACTTAGCATAAATCCAAAAATAAAATTAACTTCACTTTTACCTAGCTCTAATGTGTTAAACTTGGCGTTCTTTAAATTTTTTGCTTTGGGGTAACTATTCACTATACTATTCAAGTCAAATTGTTGAATTTTTAAAGCTTAATAGGTATGGGAATTCCAACTTCACCCACATACCACATTTTGGTCACTAAATTTATTGGTTTTGGTTGTTTACTCAAATTCTAAGTCTTTTAGGCAAATTTGATAAATTTTCAGTTTTGGTGTCTAAGGTTGCACTGTTTCATTGGTCATTTTACTGTTGGAATTTGGCAAAACTTTCTTCATAGAAAATGTTTCCTATTATCTTAAGTTTATTATTCTTCTTGAATCACTCCAATTGGAGTTTTGTAGCTCAAGTTATAGCCATTTCAACCATGGCTGCCGGATTGGACTTAACCCAGATTTTTTGGGCAATTTTTGGTTCTAGCAGTTTTAGGTCACCAAAGTTGGGTGGCCAAATGGCTTAGTTAATGGCATAATTTGGGTTGGTGTTCCACATGAAAGTTTTAGGTATATACCTCAACTATCCATTGGTAAAATTTCAGGTCATTTAGACCTACCTAGCTCAAGTTATGGCCAAATGAATAAATACTATTCATTTGGTCATTTTGTACAGGGTAGACTGAGATTTTCCAAGTTTGGTCAATTTGTTCACTAGGTTTTGGTCACTTTTTGGGCATGATTCCTAAATGAAAATTGTGTCATTTAGTGTCTATTTTCATTCCCAATTGGTCTCATACCAATTGGACTTGTAAATTTTCATTTTTGGTCTCTCAAAGGACCTTGGTCATGCCGCCAGCAGCATGACCACACTCAATCCGAATTTGGTTTTGATTCAAACACTTTTAGCACATTCCATTTGGTCACAATTGACCATTTCTCCCTTCAAACTAGGTCCAAGACATCATTTAACAATTTTTCACATTTTTGTCTCTAAACTCTAAGTGTTCAAACCCTAACCACACTTAATTGTTGCATTTAGCTAATTCTAAGTATCTCAACCTCACTACCTCATTCATACAAGCTTGCATAACATATCAAATTCAAGCAAAAAACAAACATATGTATAGTAACCCTAGCTGGACGAAATTCACTCATGGTCCCTCAACAAATTTTTCTTTTATTTAAGGTTTATTTACAAGTTCAATAAGTTAAAAATGTAGAAATCAAACTAAAATTATCAAGTTTGCTTACTAACCTTTCTTAGAACTTCAAATCCCTATCTTTTGTTCTTCTTTCCTCTTTTAATCTTCTTCTTAGGTTGAGATAACAAGCTCTAATGAGGTCTTTATGGATGTTATTAAGGTTTG
The DNA here is from genome assembly GCF_030052815.1 of Hevea brasiliensis. NCBI lineage: Eukaryota > Viridiplantae > Streptophyta > Magnoliopsida > Malpighiales > Euphorbiaceae > Hevea > Hevea brasiliensis. Next base: position 47,866,027 of record NC_079495.1, read on the forward strand.
ATGAAGAAATTTAAGCTTGAGTGCAATCTTTAATGGAAGACAACCATGGTGAGGGAGAGAGAGAGTGAGGGCGGCACATATGAGGAAGATGAAGAATTTTATTTTTTTTTTGTTTTCTTTTCTTTTATGAATTTTTAACTTATGGAAGACCAAAATATCTAAATAATTAAATTTATTAATTATAGGATTTATGGCATCATGCATGATGTCATGCATGATGTCACCTCTCTTCACTTTTTCATTTTCTTTCTTTTATTTTTTTTTTATTTTTCTATTAGTTCTTTAATTTAATTCTCGATTCCAAAATTTTCTTTTCTCCGATTTTATTTGACAGTTAGGTCAGGAGTCAGCTCTCGGGGTCAATTGACTAAATTGCCCTTCGCCGGTTCAACCCGGTTTGCAAATAATTCAACATTTCTTTTGGCTCCCTAACCTAATTTTTTGACTAGCTTAACAGTTCTTTTCTGTGACTTTCTCTTTTCCACTGTGTTTATAAGGGTCCTAAGGATTGCGGCATCACATTTTATGGTTCGAAATTTGAGTTTAAAATGACTTCGCAGTCATTCCCGAGAAGGTCACCCATCGCTGTGACTCTCGGCTCGTTTAACTTCTTACGTTCTGTTTTTCTTATTTTTACTTAACTAATTGACAATTACTAATTATTTGGGTTTAAGGCTTATCTAGTTGTCTTAAGTGTGGCTCTAATCCCCTTAATTATCCGTACCGACACTAGTCACCGGAACAGTGAAATATACCATGCTATACAAATAGGGGTATTATAATGTTGGCAGTATTAAAACCAATATACCTATTGTCCATGTAAAAGTCAACATTTTGTTGACCAATGAATTGAATAGTAACACTAAAACTTGAATTTCAAGAATTGTGAAACTTAAAAGTGTAATATGCCCTAGTATACCTATCAAGATTGGTTTGGATAGGTTAGCATGCCAATAGGGTTCTGTTAGCAGTACTACATATGGCTTCATGCCATTCTGAGTTTTATGCCCTCACGTGCCATTTTGTGATAAAATAGCCTTTGGCTATGTTAATTGAGATATTATATTTGGGTTTCATCCCTGATAATTATTACAGCTTATTAGCTGTTCTGTTGCACACCGGGAGACACAATGTGACTGATGGTGTGATGGTCTGAGATACTTAATACCCAGTGCCAGTTTACCCGTTTATCCAGTCCAGTCGACTAGTATGGGTTACTCAGGCAATGATAATAAATTTTATCAAATTTTAATCGAATAATACTACAATAAATATCAGAAATTAAGTCTACCTAAAATGTAAACATACATTCTACATATTTATATTATGTTAGTTATTTTATTTTATATTGTCACCTCACATTGCAGTGCATTTGGTAGGACATTAGGCCACTTTTGGTATTTTGGTATTTTATATTTTGTAAACTTCTATAATGAATATTATAAATTCATGTAATTATATTTTTGATGTACCTATCTATGAATTATGTTCAGTAATAAATGTGAGCATTTCTCATTGAGTTGACTGTAATATGAATTGAATTTAATTTTGAGATACTGAAGTCAATTGAGAAATTGCTGAGAATATATTGGTGGTTGACTGAGAATGATGTGATGATTTTATTGGAAGTATTTTTAACAGATTCAGAAGAACTGTTTTTCCAATTTACAGCCGGCACTCCACCGGATGTTTTGATAAAATTTGCGGAAAGATTTAGATTAATATAAAATTTTAAATAAATAAGTAAAAAGGGTAAATTGAATTGAAATATGATTTGGTGCTCTAGCACACTGACTGGCATATCTTGCTCGTCTACACTGTAGACGGGTAAGGGGTGTCACATTTAGTGGTATCAGAGCATCGGTTTAGGCATTTCTGGGCCTAGATAGAGTGCATACCATTGCATTACATTTGTAAGTGTTGAGGTGACACTGATGCCGATCTGTTTGTTTTCTTATTTTGAATAGGATATGGATTCTGCTTCTCGAAGAGCAGTTGATGAAGAAGTGGAGAGTCATGCTCTACCAAGGGCTGAATCTGGGGGCAGGGGAGAATCTGCTCCACCAGCAGCTGAGGCACCTGCCCAACCTCAGTTTGCACTATTTTAGCAAATGACCGAGTTTTACCAGCAAATGATAGGGGCAATTCCACCACCACAACCATAGCCACAACCTCCACCAGCACCATAGAAGTCCCATCCGGAGAAACTGCAAAAACATGGGGCTGTGGATTTCTTTGGGAAGAGGGAGGATGATCCCATGACAGCAGAAAACTGGTTGGATAGAACAATCAGAGTGTTGAAATAGCTTAATTGCACCCCTAAACAGAACCTGGAGGGTGCTGTGTCCCTACTTCAGGATAATGCATATCAGTGATGGGACACAGTAACCAGTGAGGTGCAATCGGAACGGATCAGTTGGGAATTCTTCCTCACAGAGTTCAGGAAGAAATGTGTTAGCAAAGTGTATTTAGAAGAGCGAAGAAAAGAATTTATCAGTCTGAGATAGAGACAATTATCAGTGGTAGAGTATGAGCATGAGTTTGTCAGACTAAGCCAGTATGGGAGGGAAATAATCCCTACAGAGACAGAGAGGTGCAGAAGGTTCGAAGAAAGGCTCAATGAGAATATCAAAGTCATGATAATAGCATTGGAGATCACATATTTTGCTAAATTAGTAGATGCTGCATCAAAAGTAGAAAGGGTCCGAATAAATGAGCAAACTAGAAGGGAAAGACAGCAGAGGAGGAGTCTAGGTCAATCTAGTTCATTTTTTGCTCCCAGTAAGAAGAGTAAGGGTCCTCCTGCTCAGGGTTCAGGACAACCACAGGTTCAAGGTCAGTACCAGGGGCCTAGACCACAGTTCACACCTAGGAGAGGCCAGTCCACACCATCAGTGGGTAGCTCTCCAAGGACGGTGTTTAGTGGACCAGCCCCAGCATATTCTGCCTATACGTACTGCCAGAAGTGGCATAAGGGGGACTGTTGGTGAGTGACCAGTGCATGCTTACGGTGTGGATCTACAGAACATCAGACCAAGAATTGTTCGAAGATGACTACTACAGTTGCTCCAACACAAGCTGATAGACCTGCTCCTGCACCACAAAGGGGTAAGAAACCTGGTAAATTTGAGGCAGCTGGTCCATCACTGAGGCCTGCATCCGAGTCAGCTGAGAGGCCAGAGACTAGAGTACCTACCAGGGCTTATGCCATCAGAGATCAGGAGGAGCAAGATGCCCCAGATGTTATCAAGGGTACGTTCTCCCTCTACAACACTTTTGTGCACGCATTGATGAATCCAGGATCCACTCATTCCCATATTTGCATCAAACTACCCATAGAGAGGGGAGTTCCAGTAGAGGAGAGTGATCTAGACATTATGGTCACAAATCCACTAGGCCACAGTCTGGTAGTGAATAAGGTGAATAAAGGTTGCCCGTTGAGGATTTAGGGGTATGATTTCTTGGCAGACCTAATTGAATTGCCCTTCCACGAGTTTGACGTGATTTTGGGGATGGATTGGTTTTCGCGCCATCAAGCAATAGTTGATTGCAAATTGAAGTGGATTTCTCTAAAAACTTTTTAGGGTAATGAGATTACTGTTATGGGTGAATGGACAAATTTCCTGTCCAATGTTATTTCAGCTACAGTTGCGAGAAGATTGATGAGAAAAGGCTGTGAAGCTTACCTAGCACACGTGGTTGATACTAGGTAGGCTAAGCCAAACCTGTGTGATATACCCACAGTAAGAGACTTCCCAGATGTATTTCCTGAAGAGTTACCTGGTTTACCACCAGAAAGGAAAGTCGAGTTTACTATTGAGGTAATGCCGGGTACAACACCAATTTCTATTGCTCCTTATAGGATGGCACCCACTGAATTGAGGGAGTTGAAAATTCAGTTGCAGGAGTTACTCGATAAGGGGTTCATACGCCCAATGTGTCACCATGGGGAGCTCCGGTGCTGTTTATGAAGAAGAAGGATGGAACCTTGAGATTGTGTATTGATTACCGGCAGCTAAACAAGGTAACTGTGAAGAATAAATATCTATTGCCCAGAATTGACGATCTGTTTGATCAGTTGAAGGGAGCCGGTGTATTTTCAAAAATTGATCTCAGATCAGGGTATCATCAGTTGAGGGTAAAGGATGCAAATGTGTCAAAAACTGCATTCAGAACTCGATATGGGCATTATAAATTTTTAGTGATGTCATTTGGGTTAACAAATGCACCAGTAGCATTTATGGACCTCATGAACTGTATCTTCCATCCATACTTAGATCAGTTTGTAGTGGTCTTTATTGATGATATTCTGGTGTATTCCAAGGCTAGGGAAGAACATGATGAACATTTGAGGATTGTTCTGCAAACCCTATGAGAAAAGAAGCTGTATGCTAAGTTGTCCAAGTGTGACTTCAGGATGAGTGAAATCTCTTTCCTTGGACACATAGTATCAGCAGAGGGGATTAGAGCGGATCCCAAAAAGATAGAAGCAGTGATGGAATGGAAGCCTCCTAGAAATACAACTGAGGTCAGAAGTTTCTTGGGGCTAGCTGGGTATTGTAGAAGATTTGTGAAGGGGTTCTCTCTTATAGCTACTCCAATGACCAAGTTGTTGCACAAGAATGTGAAATTTGGCTAGAACGACAAGTGCCAAGCCAGTTTTGAGAGGCTGAAGGCCATGTTGATAGAAGCACCAGTGTTAACACAGCCAGTGTCGGGAAAGGACTTTGTGGTCTATAGTGATTCCTCACATAATGGGCTAGGGTGTGTATTGATGCAAGAGGGGAAAGTGGTCACCTATGCTTCCAAGCAGTTAAGGCCACATGAACAGAACTACCTTACTCATGACCTGGAGTTGGCAAAGAATTATCTTCAGATCAAGATATGGAGGCATTATTTATATGGTGAAAAATGCTACATCTATACAGGCAACAAGAGTTTAAAATATTTGCAAACCTAGAAGGAGCTCAATCTTAGACAGAGGGGATGGATTGAGTTCCTAAAGGACTATGATTGTGTGATAGATTATCATCTTGGGAAGGCAAATGTGCCGATGCTTTAAGCAGGAAGTCCATCACAGCTTTAAGATCACTAAATGCCTATATATCCTCAGCTCAAGATGGAGCTATTTTGGCTGAATTGCAAGTGAGGCCAAACCTGCTACAGCAGATACAAGATGGGCAGAGGGCAGATGAAAAATTAATGGCCATTGTGGGTAAAATTCCAGAGGGAAAGGAAACTGAATATGAGGTGAAAGCAGATGGGTGTCTGTACTATAGAGGAAGAGTGTGTGTACCAGATGATGAGGAACTGAAGACTAGTATTCTGAAAGAAGCACACACTAGTGTTTATGCTATGCACCCGAGAAGTACGAAAACGTATAATGATTTGAAGCCTCATTATTGGTGGCCTGGTATGAAGAGGGATACAGCTGACTATGTGACTAAGCGTTTGACATGTCAGCAAGTTAAAGCAGAACATCAAGTTCCATCAGGATTGCTACAACCTATAAGCATACCTGAATGGAAATGGGACCGAGTCACTATGGATTTTGTTAGTGGTCTACCTCTCACCCAAAGGAAGCATGATGAAGTGTAGGTGATAATGGATAGGTTGACGAAGTCAGTACATTTTCTGCCAGTTAGGACTGACTACTCACTAGAGAAGCTAGCAAAATTATATATCAATGAGATAGTTAGACTGCATGAAATCCCACTTTCCATGATATTTGATCAAGACCCAAGGTTTATATCGAGATTCTGGAAAAAGTTGCAAGAAGCCTTGGGCACACAACTCCATTTTAGCGCGACTTTTCATCCTCAGATGGATGGACAGTCAGAACGAGTAATCCAAGTAAACTTTGAACCTAATTGAATTTTCACAATTTACAAATTAATGAAATGATAATAACAATGTGAATTATGTGATAGATCCTGGAGGATATGCTAAGGAGTTATGTCATTGAGTTTGAGGGGAGTTGGGATAGATATCTCCCACTGGCAGAATTCACATATAACAATAGCTACCAAGCTAGCATTCAAATGGCTCCGTATGAAGCATTATATGGGAGGAAATGTAGAACCCCAGTGTGTTGGACTGAATTGAGCGAAGATAAGCTGGTAGGACCAGACTTGGTGAAACAGACTGAGGAGAAAGTGAAGATAATCAAAGCTAACTTGAAGGTTGCCTCAGATAGATAGAAATCTTATGCCAACTTGAATAGAAAAGAGATAGAGTATGCAGTTGGCGATAAAGTGTTTCTCAAAGTCTCACCGTAGAAGAAAGTATTGAGGTTTGGAAGAAAGGGTAAGTTAAGCCTTAGGTTCATTAGCCCATATGAAATTATTGAACGTGTGGGACCAGTGGCCTATCGGCTAGCTTTACCACAAGAACTTGATAAAATCCATAATGTATTCTATGTTTCTATGCTGAGAAGATATCGCTCAGACCCTTCACATGTCATTTTCATGGAAGAGATTGAAATCCAACCGAACTTGACATATACAGAAGAACCTATACAGATCCTAGCTCGAGAAGTGAAGGAACTGAGAAATAAACAAATTCCACTGGTGAAAGTGCTTTGAAGGCATCACAACACTGAAGAGGCAACTTGGGAAAGTGAAGAGACGATGAGGCAACAGTTTCCTCACCTGTTTGCATCAGGTGAATTTCAAGGATGAAATTTTTATTAGAGGGGAAGAGTTGTAACATCCTCACTTTAGCTAGTCCGTACAGTCTACTGTTTCGGTAACCAATGTCTGTCCGGGTAGCTAGAATGTTTGAAATTATAATTAGACTAAAGTGGAGATTTATAAAGAAACTAAATAATGCTCATAAAAATCAAGGAAAAATTTTTAGAAACGAAATACACTAAGTTTAAACGAGCCGAAACCCTAAGGATGAGTAACCCGAAGGGGAAGTGATGGTGAAGGCCGTTAATAACCCTAGACTTGGGGGAAAAATTACAAAATAATTTTTGGGACTCCAGAGAAGGGTCATTGAGGTTCTTATGGCATTAGAATGCCAAGAAAATGTTTAGAAAAATTTTTCTATCGGTACACACAATTTTGGCTCATTAAGCCAAACGGAGGGCATTTTGGTCATTTCGTCTTCAGAGATGATTTTTTGCCAACTTGTCCATTTATGTAAATAATTTATATGACATAAAATGTGAATAAATGTTGTTAAAAATTTAATTAAAATTAAATAGACAAGAAAATGATAGAAAAATAAAAGAAATTGGAATTATCACATCATAATGATGTCATTAAAATTCTCTCAACCAATCCAATGTTGACACATGGCATAAGTTTATTTAAAAGAGACTTAATGGGCAGAAAAATGAAGAAAAAAATCAAAACACTCTTATCCTTCTTCTTGTCGTCACCCTCTCCCTCCATAGCCACCATTATCAAGCTTTTTAAAGCTTGATTTCCATAGCTTTTACCCAACTAAACCCTATATTCCCAACACAAAAAAATTGTTCTTACATCTTGGTGAGTCTTTTGGGAGCAAAAAGAAAAGAAAAAGAAGAATCCTAGCAAGTTGGAATTTCACTCCATTAGAGGTTAGTGACTTAAACTTGTTTTTCTCTTTAAACATTATGTGTATGTCTTGCTCTAAATTCTAGTAACCTTAAAATTGGTAGTGTTTTGAATAATTCTTAGAATTAAAGTGGTATAGTGGCTGCCCTTTACCTTAATCTATTGGTTAGGAAAGTGAAAGGTTCAAAATGCAAGTTTTGAAATGGTTGAGCTAGGGTTTGAGCTTGAAATTGAGACTTGTTCATGTATTTGGTGAAAGAGAGTTTTAATGGTCAATTATTGACCATTTGGCTATGTGTAAATAAAAAATGAAGTGGTTTGTGTAGTGAGAATTGAGTTTGGTGTGGTCGCTTGGTGACTGGGCAGGACTGGGCATGAGTCCAGCAGGTTTGGGCAGCAATAACTGGAGTTGTAGAGGTTCAATTGGCAAGGCCAATTGGACATGAAACTAGACACATAATGGCACAACTTTGGTGAAGAAACCATACCCAGAAAACCAAATCAAGTTCACCTAAAGATTGCCCTAATCCGGGTGACCTACAATCTGCCTGGGTAAAATGACCAAATAAATAGTGTTTAGTCATTTGGTCATAACTCAGTGTAGAAAGGTCAAATTAACCTGAAATTTTACCAACAACAAGCTGAGATATAGACCTACAACTTTAGTGAAGAAATCTAACCCAAATTATAACCACAACATATTCAACAAGTGACTTACAATCACTGCTCCACCATCAGAGATTTGGTCACCGTAAATTCGGAAAAGTATAATCCAGCTAGTTGTGGTTTTTGGGCCATAACTTGAGCTATAAAGCTCCAAATGGAGTGATTCGAAAAAGGAAATATAACTATACAAAATAAGGAACAACTTTTATGTTAATCATTTTGCCAAAATCCCACTGCAAAAATGACTAATGGAACAGTAAACACAAAGCTTGAAAACTGAAAATTTTGAACAATTAACATTAAGCTTAGAAAATGGTATTGGCAACCAATACCAACAATTTAGGAATGCAAAATGTAGTATGTAAGGAGTATTAAAACAAATATACCTATTGTCCATGTAAAAGTTAACATTTTGTTGACCAATGAATTGAATAGTAACACCAAAACTTGAATATCAAGAATTGTGAAACTTAAAAGTGTAATATGCCCTAGTATACCTAGCAAGATTGGTTTGGATAGGTTGGCATGCCAATAGGGTTCTGTTAGCAGTACTGCATATGGCTTCATGCCATTCTGAGTTTTATGGCCTCACGTGCCATTTTGTGATAAAATAGCCTTTGGCTATGTTGATTGAGATATTATATTTGGGTTTTATCCCTGATAATTATTATAGCTTATTAGCTGTTCTGTCGCACAACCGGGAGACACAATGTGGCCGATATTGTGATGGTCCGAGATATTTAGTACCCAGTGCCAGTTTACCCGTTTATCTAGTCCATTCGACTAGTATGGGTTACTCGGGAAATGATAATAAATTTTACCAAATTTTAATCGAATAATACTGCAATAAATATCAGAAATTAAGTCTACCTAAAATGTAAACATACATTCTGCATATTTATATTATGTTAGTTATTTTATTTTATATTGTCACCACTAAGTAGAATTGCTTAGCGCATCACTTTTGCCATGTGCAGGTACTGGAGACATAGCTAGGGAGTCCAGCAGGCCTCATACAGGGTGAGCCTTCAGATCTGCACTCAGAGTTCAGAGTCACCTCACATTGCAGTGCATTTGGTAGGACACTAGGCCACTTTTGGTATTTTGGTATTTTGTATTTTGTAAACTTCTATAATGAATATTATAAATTCATGTAATTATGTTGTTGATGTACCTATCTATGAATTATGTTCAGTAATAAATGTTAGCATTTCTCATTGAGTTGACTGTAATATGAATTGAATTTAATTTTGAGATACTGAAGTCAATTAAGAAATTGCTGAGACTATATTGATGGTTGACTGAGAATGATGTGGTGATTTTATTGGAAGTGTTTTTAACAGATTCAGAAGAATTGTTTTTCCAATTTACAGCAGGCACTCCGTCGGATTTTCTATAAAATTTGCGGAAAAATTTAGATTAATAAAAAATTTTAAATAAATAAGTAAAAAGGGTAAATTGAATTGAAATATGATTTGGTGCTCTGGCACACTAAGTGGCATATCTTGCTCAGCTTGTCACATCCTACCCCTCTGTAAGGCATAACATGATCTCGTAGTATACCTAATGAATTACCAACTCCGTCTACTGATAACCCATTAAATACACTACAAGGGATTTTAAAAACTTTTCTTACTTCTTTTACAGTGGTGAGCACTATTTACAGGTGTTAAAAACCTTTTTGAACTGAAGCGATAGAACTAATGTAACACCCCAAAGTTCGGTAGTGCGTTCTATCAAGCTCAAGTGACTGTTGTCCTGGACAATAGGATGCCTAGAACTACACTTTGACATGAGGGAGGAGACATAAAATAATGAAATACAAGAAAAGAAAATACAAGAAAAACAAAGGAAAAATAATAGCAAAGAAAGGTAATCAAGTTAAACGAGCCGGGAAACCTAACGATGGGTGACCGACTGGAAGTCACAAAGTGGACCGTTGGATCGCCCTCGGATCATGGAACCCTGGAAAACATTTTTAGGACTTAAATAGACCCTTATTGAAGAATAAATATCATTAGAAAGATCAAAGAAAAATTAAATAATTAGTACAAAGAAAAGTGAGAAATCGAAAAAAAGACAAAATCCGGTGTTACCGAAAAATCGAGAATGCAACGAACAGGGGCATTATGGTCATTTGACATCCCGAATTGTCTTTTGACCTAAATGTCCATTAAAAATAAATAATATTACACTTAGAAAATAAAATGAAAAATTAAATTGAGGGTACCTAAAGTAAATAGCAAAAATTTATGGGTTTAATGTGGAATAAGTAAAAGTTTCATTAAACAAACATTATCCTAATACTTAGTGGACCACTAAGGGATTTTAAAATGGATTAAATATAATCATAAGTGGGCAGATTACTCCCACTCAAACATCATCTTCCTCATTTAAACCTCCATTGCCGTGAATGAAATTCTCCAAAAAAGCTCCCATGGCCGCCCACCTTCAAGGCTTAAAAATCCCATGATCAAGCCTCCTTTTCCCACACCTAGCTTCATTAAAAATTGTCCCCACATCACAAGGAAGAGTTTGATACCAAAATCAAGAAGTTTAATCAAGGTTTTGCAAGTTCCAATCATAAGGTAAGTTTGTATTTTTGAAGATTTCTTTGTTAAACTTTGTGTACATGTTATGGGTGTTGGTTTTATGAAGGAAATTTTTAAGTTTGAAGAGTATTGAGATATCCATTTTTGGGCAGCCATGTAATCATCTATTGATGAAGTATTTGTACATATAATTGATGAGAATTATGTTGGTTGTGATGATTTAATAACCTAGTGAATTACTTCATATTTATATGGTGATTTTTGGCACTTGGATGGGAATTGATGAATTGTAGGACAATTTGGTGTTGAAGAAGATTTTCAGCAGCTTGGGGACACTTGAATAAATGTGTGTATTCATGGAAGTGTTGGCAGAATATTGACATAGAAGGATTGATGGATATGTATATGAACTTGTTGTGTAAAGAGTATGTAAAAACTAGTAATGTTATGTGTATGTGTAATTGTGTTTGGACTTTGGGAATTAGAGTTATATTGGGTGTATTGAAGATAATTGTAATCTGCCAAAGTGATGTTAATGTAAAGTAATATATAGTTTTGGTAATGTACCAAAACAGATTTGATAGGGAAGTAAACATATTGCAAGGTAAATGTGTGTAATTGATGTGTGTTAAGCAAAGTAACCAAGGGCAGTGTACATTTTAGCCAATAAGTTTAAATGTGTAACCTCAATTGGTATGAGACCAATTGGAGGTGGAACTAGGCACAAAATGTGCCAACTTTCATTGAGAAAGCATACCAAAATTCTGCTTGCAAGGTGACCTAAGAAAATGACCAATTCGGATTAGGTACAATTAGGACCTGAAAAATGACCAATTGGGCAGCAGTGAGTATTTAGGCCATAACTCACACAAAACAGGTCCAATTGACCTGAAATTTTAACCATGAATAGTTAAGACCCATACCTACAAGTCTTATGAAGACACCAAAACCCAGAAATTACCAGAAGCAAGTCAAAAAGCTTGCACAAGTTCGGGTCGAAAAACTGGCCGAACCAAAGTTGACCAAATTGACCTAATTTGATGCCATTTGACCAGCAATAGTATAATGACCATAACTTGGTCTACTTAACTCGGATTGACCTGAAATTTTTCCCCGCGTGCAATAAGACATAGATCTACAAGTTTTTAGTTTTGACTGAAACCCGAAAACCGAGGGAACTAGGCCGTCCGGTTAGGTCAAACTAGTATCCCGAAATCTAGCAATTTGCAATGAAATGCAAGAAAACGCAATATACATAGAATTGAGTTTGGTAACACGTACCAATCCTAAAACATTATCGAATGTGACATATTAAGGACACCAAAACCTAATTTACCTAGAAAATATTGAGGGTCGGTATATTAAGTTATTAAGCAAATAATAGATTTCAGTGAACCACTTAACAAGCATTATCGATAGAGAATTTAATTTAGTACTGAAACACTTTAAATTGTGTTTCTCAGTTAGTAAAGACTCAGGGAAAGGGAAGGAAACACTGAGTCCAGACCAGGAGACAGTCATCAGAGGTTTGTGCACAACTAGTTTTCAACTGATTTTGCTTTGAATATTTCATATGATTAAATGACATATTTTTCTTATGTATTATGTTTAACAAGCATTGGATTTAATTCAATGATTATTGAAAATTGTTATAGTATGTATGAATTCAGCTTTGTAAAATGGTATTTCCACAAGTATTAAGCATTGTTATGGATTGAACAAATTATGTTTTGGAAAATTGTGATAGAACATGTTTTGAATTATGAAGGTAATTTTCATGGAAAAATGCAAATTTATGATTTGAATTGTGATGAGCATAAAAATTATTGGATATTAGAATTGACTTTGAATCGAATTATATTGTGATTTATGCTCACTAAATGGATTGTAATATTGTTTTATATCTCACTATAGATGCTTGACTAGGTTATTACCCGTCTCTCTCATTTGTTGAGAAGACAATGGAGTTAGTTGTGTTTTGATTACCATGGTACGTGCACAGGCTTAGATTTTCGTCTGATGTGAGGTTAGATCTAAGTTTATTTTATCGTTATGGCCCTTGCGGAAGATTCATTATTGTGATGGTACTGTGCTCGATGATTCGACCTCCCCGACCATAGGGAGTTAGAATCTGATTCGACCTCCCCGACCATAGGGAGTTAGAATCACATCGAATATGGCCCTTTCGGATTAGTCTTGCATATTAGTGAGATAAAGAATGATTTTTGAGATAAAGAATGAGTTTTGAGATACAGTATGATTTTTGAGATACAGTATGATTTTTGAAATACATATTGATTTTTGAGATACAGAATGGCTTTTGAATGGTAAGAAATTGTGATTTCAATTATGGTTTATGTATAATTGATTTTGTTGAATTACTTAAATGGTTAGTCATGATTTGATAAATTGAATTTTGTGATCAAAGTCATTTATACAAATGATTTACATTATTGGCAACAAATATTTTGAGTTTTGAAATTTGATGAGTATTCAGATTCCCAATTTATTTACTGTAAATTTTGTCAATGTATATTGTACTATGTTTTAAATTATAGTTGTGCACCACTGAGTTCACCACTCAGCGATAGCTTTGTATGCTGTCGCAGGTAAGAAGAGCATAGAGTAGTAAGTAAATTTCCTTGAAGATATATTCAGATCAGCTCCAGGTATATCATAGGTATACCCATGTACATAGGTTTTGATGTATGCATGTAATAATATGTATGTAAATTATTTGAGCAGTTGCATAGAAACTCTTGTAAAATATTTTGGTATGTAATTAAATGTAAATTATTGTAAATGTAAATTTGAGATTTCATTTACTTGAATAGTTTTGTATTATATTTCTTGTATCTCAGTCTTTGAAAAATCATCATGATTTGAGTTGAGAAAAATGTTGTGTTGAGAAATATGTTGGAGTTGAGATTTGCAAATACATATTGAAGTGCTTTACAAGTTTTCAAGAACTGCTTTATCCAAAATACAGAGGGCACTCTGCCAAAATTTTTACAGAAATTCCAAATAATTCAAATGTGTCAATTCTATCACTTCAGTTCAAAAAGGTTTTAACACCTGTAAATAGTGCTCACCACTGTAAAAGAAGTAATGAAAAGTTTTGAAAATCCCTTGTAGTGTATTTAATGGGTTATCAGTAGACGGAGTTGGTAATTCATTAGGTATACTACGGGATCATGTTATGCCTTACAGAGGGGTAGGGTGTGACAACTAACACATTTGAATTATTTGGAATTTCTGTAAAAATTTTGGCAGAGTGCCATCTGTATTTTGGATAAAACAGTTCTTCAGAAAACCTATAAAAAGCCCTTTAATATATATTTCCAAATCTCAACTCCAACATGTTTCTCAGCACAACATATTTCTCAACTCAAATCCATAGTAATTTTTCAAAGACTGAGATAAAAGAAATATAATACAAATTTTACAAGTCAAAATATCTCATAATTTACTTTACAACTTCAATGTACAATTTTAATTTACAACTGCTCAAAACCAAAAACAATATACACATACAGTGATTATACATTACAGTACAAAATGCAAAATGGGGTATACTCGTTATACCCAATAATCTTTCGCTGGATGTACTAGCAAATTTAGTCTGCTGCTCTGTCTGTCTACTGCGATGAATAAAGCTATCATTGACAATGTCTCAGGTGCACAACATTAACCAAATACAACTTTAAATCACAATTCATAAATCATATAAATAGTGGATACTTAAAACCATAGTTAATTTCAAGACAGTAATTGTCAACAAGAATTTAAACTCCATTTCTCAATATCACAATAAATTTCAATAAGTCAGATCATGGTTAAATTCAAAAGACAGTGTATGTCAATAAGAGTTTAAATTCATTTCACAATCTCACAATACATATCAATAAATCACACACAGCTTAATCATGTTCCAAAGTTCAATTGTCCCAAAAGCCGATGGCTAATGAGGTATTCAATTGGCCCCAAAAGTCGATGACTAATGAGGAATAACATAGCTAGCTAACAAAATATGAGTACTCATTCAATTCGTCCTCAACAGCACACACCTCAACACTTCAGCCAGAGAGGAATTTCAATTAGTCCCACTAGAGAAGCTAGCGAGGAATACAATCAATATACATGATAGCTTTTGTTTCAAACCATTTCCAATGCTTTTCAATCAATAAGTATCCATCAATATCATTCAAACAATTTCTCACAATTTCAAACCATTTACAGTGCTTTTCAAGCGATAAATATCCATTCAAACACATTTCCACAATTTAAAACAATAATGTACAATTAGTCATAATTCATTTCAATTGAAAAATTCAAAAGAAATAGTTGTTGTGCACAAACCTCTGATAATCGTCTCTCGGTCTTGACTCGTTGTTTCCTTCCTTTTCCTGAGTCTTTGCTAACTGAGAAACACAATTTAAAGTGTTTCAGTACTTAATTAAACTATCTCTAACGATAATGCTTGATAAGTAATTCACTGAATGCTATTATTTGCTTAATCAACCTAATATATCGGCCCTCGATGTGTTTTAGGTAAATTAGGTTTTAGTGTTACTAATATGTCACATTTGATAGTCTTTTAGGTTGGTACATGTTACCAAATTCATTTCTACGTATTTTGCTTTCTTGCAATTTGTCGGATTCCGGATACTAGTTTGACCTAGCCGACGACCTAGTTCCCTCGCTGGTTTCGTCAAAACTACAAACTTGTAGATCTATTTCTTATGGAGCGAGGCAAAATTTCAGGTTATTCTGAGTTATGTATACCAAGTTATGGTCATTTTACTATTGCTAGTCAAATTGCACCAAAATTTGTCATATTAGGTCACTTTAGGTCATTTTAGGTTCTGCCAATTTTTGGACCCGAACTTGTGCAAGCTGTTTGACTTGCTTATGGTCATTTCTGGGCTTTGGTGTCTTCATAAGTCTTGTAGATATGCTTACCTATTCATGGTTAAAATTTCACGTCAATTGGACTGCTTTGAGTGAGTTATGGCCTAAACACTAATCACGCCCAAATGGTCGGGCCAGCCTTATTTGCACTTAATCCGGATTTGGTCATTTTTCAAGCTACCTTGCAAGCAGAATTTTGGCAAGCTTCCTTCATGAAAGTTGGCACATTTTGTGCCTAGTTTCACCTCCAATTGGTCTTATACCAATTGGAGCCACACACTTAAAGTTATAGGCCTAAAATACAAACTTCCTTATTGCAATTCTTGCATACACATCAAGCATCACTTTTAATACTCACCAAACTTAACATTCAAACCAATTCTGGTTGTACCACAACCTAAACATAACTTACAACATATTATAGGTCACTTTGGCAGTTTACAATTACATTCAATGTGCAGAATAAGTGCAGAATTTGTCTAACTCAATTTACAACAATTCAATCACCAATTCATGCTCATTTACATGTCCAACTTCACACCATCATATACAAACTCAAACTGCCCTAACATCCAACACAATTCAACATTAATATACCATAATCCAAGCATGAATTCTAGCATTCTTCAAGAGTCAAAAAACTGTCACAATGGTACATTTATATTCCATCAATTTCCAAGCTTTAAATTTCATTTTACATTTACATATACTAAATATACATCACCCAAACAATTTCCTCCACAATATACATTTAGTCAATCATTTAATTCACCATTTACAAGAACAAATAAACTGCCTTTAAGGTGTTTCCATGGCTGCCAAAAGTACACATTCCCATTCAACATCAAACCTCAAAATTTCTCCATAAATCAAACACCCATAACATTCTTACAAACTTTAACAAAGCAACAATAAAAAATACAAACTTACCACTTTGGAAATTCTTCAAAACTCCACAAAAACCTTCATTTCTTGCTGCTTATCTACTGCCCATGATGTATAGAACACTTTTAATGAAGACAAGTAAAGAAAATATAGCTTGAAAATGGGTGTAAAGGGCCATGCATTTGGGTGGCCATGGGAGGATTGAAACCTTTTGGATTTTCGACAATGGTGAGTGAATTGAGGAAGATGAAGATGTTGAGTGGAGTAATCTGCCCACTAATTACATATTATAATCCTTAGTGGTCCACTTACACAAAATCAATTATATTTTATTTTTAAATGTGATAATTAGTCAATTTACCCTCCATTTTTACTATTTACATTAGGTACCCTAAATTAATTTTTCATTATATTTTCCAAGTATAATATTATTTATTTTAAATGGAAATTTGGGTCAAAAGACAATTCGGGATGTCAAATGACCACAATGCCCCTGTTCGGGTTGTATTCCCAATTTTTCGGTAACACCAGGTTTTGTCCGTTTTTCGATTTCTCACTTTTCTTTGTACTAATTATTTAATTTTCATTTAATATTTCTAATGATATTTATACTTCAATAGGGGTCTATTTAAGTCCTAAAAATATTTTCCAAGGTTCCCCGCAGTCCAGGGCTAGTCAATGGTCCACGCCATGACTTCCCGGTGCGGTCACCCATCGCTAGGATTCTCGACTCATTTAACTTGGTTACATTTCTTTACTATTATTTTTCCTTTGTTTTTCTTGTATTTTCTTTTCTTGTATTTCATTATTTTATGTCTCCTCACTCATATTAAAGTGTAGTTCTAGGCATCCTAGCTGTCCGGACAACACTGGTCACTGCAATGAGAACGCATCACCGAACTTAGGGGTGTTACAATTCTCCCCCCCTTAAATAAATTTCGTCTCGAAATTTTACCTGGCATTAGTCTCTGAACAGCTGTGGGTGCTGTCTCCTCATATCCTCTTCACGTTCCCAAGCAGCTTCCTGGCCTGAATGATGGTTTCACAGCACTTTAACCAGGTGTCTTTGTTTGTTCCTCAGCTGTTTCACCTCATAAGCCAGAATTTTTATGGGTTCTTCCTCATATGAGAGGTCTGGATTTACTTCAATCTCTTCAACTGATAGTACATGAGATGGGTCTGATCTGTACCTCCTTAACATGGACACATGGAAGACACTGTGTATCCTTGCTAACTCCGGAGGTAATGCCAACCGATATGCCAAAGGACCCACTCTTTCCAGAACTTCATATGGTCCAATGAAACGAGGACTCCGTTTCCCCTTTCTGCCAAATCTCATAATCCTTTTCCAAGGAGAAACTTTGAGGAATACTTTATCACCCACTGCATACTCAATATCTCTTCTCTTCAGATCAACATAGGACTTCTGATGGTCTGATACAGCCTTAAGTCTATCTCTGATCAATCTGATCTTTTCCTCTGTCTGCTGAACAATCTCTGGGCCAATCATCTTCCTTTCACCTACTTCATCCCAACATAAGGGAGTTCTGCACTTTCTGCCATACAAAGCTTCATATGGAGGCATCCCAATGCTTGATTGGTAGCTGTTATTATAAGCAAACTCAATCAAAGGCAAGTGTGTATCCCAACTACCTTGAAATTCAATCACACAAGCCCGTAGCATATCCTCCAATATCTGAATAACCCTCTCGGGGTGGAATGTCAAGTTCAATCTAGTTCCTAGGGCTCTCTCAAGACTATCCTGCATCTAGAAGTGAACCTAGGATCTCTGTCAGACACAATTGATACCTGCACTCCATGCAATTTTACGATCTCATATATGTACAATCCGCCAATCTTTCCGTGCTATAGTCCATCCGAATCGCAAAAAGTGAGCAGACTTGGTCAATCACAACTATAACCCATACCGCATCATGACTACTCTGTGTCCTTGGAAGTCCTGTAACAAAATCCATAGTTATTCGCTCCCATTTCCACTCTAGTATCGATAAAGGATGTAACAAACCACTGGAACTTGATGTTCGCTTTACTTGTCGATGTTAGGCATTTGGAAACAAATTCAGCTATATCTCTCTTCATACCCATCCACCAAGAATGCTCTTTCACCCTTTGTACATTTTAGTTCCACTGTGGTGCATAGCAAATGGAGACTCATGTGCTTCCTTCATAATGATTTGTCTCAATTCCACATCACTAGGAACGCACATTCTGCCCTGATGTAGCAATAAACCATCATCTTTCACAGAAAATTCAGGTTTCTTGCCCTGCTAGACTTCTTTCAGTAGCTTCTGATATTTTTCATCACTTTGAGCAGCCATTCTGATCTGATCAATCAACACTGGTTGTACATGCCATGCAACTACTGTCTGTCCCTCATCATCAATCTTTAAACTGGCATGTTGTGCTTTCAATTCATATACCATGGACAAAGGAGAAACTCTGAGACTTGTCATAGTCTTGCGACTTAAGGCGTCAGCCACCACATTTGCTTTCCCTGGCTGGTAGTCTATTAAACAATCATAGTCTTTAATGAGTTCTAACCATCTCTTCTGCCTCAAATTCAATTCCTTCTGGGTGCCCAAATACTTCAAGCTCTTGTGATATGTGTAAATGTAGCATTTCTCCCCATACAAATAGTATCTCCAGATCTTCAGAGCAAAAACAATAGCTGCTAGCTCTAGATCATGTGTTGGGTAGTTCCTCTCATGCAGTTTCAGCTGGCGTGATGCATAAGTAATGACATTCCGATCTTGCATCAGTACACAGCCTAACCCATTGTGAGAAGCATCACTATAAACTGTGTATTCTTTATCCGGAGTAGGTAAAGTGAGAACTGGAGCTTCAGTTAAACACCTCTTTAACTCATCAAAACTCACTGCATTTATCACCAATGAAATTTTGCATCTTTCCAAGCAATTTGGTCAAGGAGAAGATAACATAGAAAACCCTTTCATAAATGCAGATGTAATATCCAGCTAAACCTAAAATCGCGAACTTCGTGATATTCCCGGTCGCTTCCAATTAAGGATAGCTTCTACCTTGCCGAATCTACCTTGATCCCTTCAATGACACAACATGTCCCAAAAAGGAGATTTCTTTCACCAAAATTCACACTTCGACAATTTGGCGATAAATGCTTTCTCCTTAAAGTCCGTAGTACAATCCACGATGTCCGTCATGCTCCTCTACATTCCTCGAATATATCAAAATGTCATCAATAAACACCACCAAAATTGATCAAGATATGGTCCAAGATAGTGTTCATCGATCCATAAAAGCAACTGAGCATTTGTTAACCCGAATGGCATTACTAGAAAATCATAGTGGCCATACCGAAGTTCAAAGCGCTTTTTGGAATACTCTGCTCTTGCACCTTCAACTGATAATAACCAGATCGCAAATCAATTTTGGAGAATACAGCTATACCCTTCAATTGATCAAATAGATCATCAATGTGAGGTAATGGATATCTATTCTTTATCGTCACATTATTCAACCGCTTAATCTATACATGCGAGAGTACCATCCTTCTTCTAAACAAACAACAATGGTGCTCCCCAAGGTGACACACTAGGGCGGATGAAGCCCTTTTCAAGTAATTCTTGCAATTGTATCTTCAACTCCTTTAACTCTGCTGGTGCCATTCTGTATGGTGTTATGGAGATTGGATCCACACCAGGCATAACATTAATTTCAAACTGCACTTCTATTTCCGGAGGTAGTCCTGGCAATTCATCAGGAAACACATCTAGAAAGTCATGTACTGTAGGGATGTCCTTCAATGCTGGACTCCCCACTTGGGTGTCTACCACATGTGCCAAGTAGGCTTCACACCCCTTTCTGATAATTTTTCTGGCTAGTGCAGCCGAAATGATGTTTAATGGCAATAATTGCCTCTCCCCATGTATTACCACATCACTGTACTGAGGGAGACCAAAAGTGACTGTCTTCAGCCTATAGTCAATCATGGCATGATGCCTGGCTAACCAATCCATGCCCAAGATGATATCATAATCTCTGAAGGGCATTTCAATGAAATCAGATAGAAAAGTGTGTTCTTGGATCACCAAAGGACAATCTCTATACATTCTATTAACCCTGACCTCCTGTCCTAGCGGACTTGTTACTAGCACCTCAAAGTCCATTTTTGTACATGGAACAACAATGCAATCAATGATGCCAGCACTCACATAAGAATGGGTAGAACCCGGATCAAATAATACAAACACATTTTGATTAAAAGTTAAGAAGGTACCAGCCACAACATCAAATGTCTCGGCCTCTTCTCTCTGTCTCATTGCATAGATTCTGACTGGAGCACTATCTTGCTCTGAATGTTTCATCGTGCCTTAGCCGTCACTGGGCTACCTTTACCCCCGCCTCTACCTCGCTGGGTGGTTGTGAACTTCGTGACAGTGGCTCGAATCGACTTCTCGCAGTAGTAGGAGGTGGTCCAACTCGCGACCATCGTGCACCTTTGCAAAGTGTCCTGTGCCTCCACAGCTATAACAGCTCCAATAGCCTTGTAGCATATCCCACCATGATTTCTTCCACATGTTTCACATTGGCGGGAGGGTAAGAACCTCTGCATCACACTGTGACCGATAGAGGAGGCTTCATCCCGAATATCTTCCCCTACTGCACTTCTTGCCACCTCCGCCATGTCCCCATGATTCTTCCTCTTCCAGAGGGACCACCGAACTCGTCTACCGATTTTCCTCTTTCTCTGCCTTCTCTCGATTTCTTTTCTCGTGAGCAGCTTGCACTCAATTCTTTCCAACTCTAGGGCTTGAGAAACAAGTTCAGAGAAGTTAGTGTGTTTGAAGCCGACCACTTGTAACTGACACTGGCTTCGCCGCTTCAAACCTCTTACATCTCTCCTCGCTAGTAGAAAGTAAACTCACCGCATAATGGCTTAGGCGGAAAATTCTCTTTCATACTCACCACCGACCGCTCCCTGCTTTGCATTTAGGAATTCTTATAATTTCTGGTCTATATAAGCATCAGGGACATATTTTTGTCTGAATTCCCTGAGAAAGTCATTCCATGTTACCACTGCAGGTTCTACCAGACTGTGGGGAATGGTTTTCCACCGGTCATAAGCATCCCCCTATAGTAGAGAAACAGAGTATTCAAATCTGAGCTCCTCCGTGCAATGCAGTTTCTTGAATACCCTATCCATCCTCTCTAACCACTATTCAGCCTATAGAGGATCTACTGTCCCTTTGAACTCTGTAGCCCCATACTTCATCAATTTATCATACTGCCTAGTAGGAGACTGTGGTTGTACCAATGGTGTCTGTATTGGGACTTGAGTAGGCACATTACCAGCCATTTGTTGGAACATTGCAGCCATTTGCTGAGCGTACTAAGCAGGAAACTATGGTACTGTGGGGACTGGTGCTGCTAAACCACTGACATTATGTAGGCCTGGGGCATCCCCTTGCACCTCAGCCTCAATAGATTGATCGACTGAACGATCACCCTCTTCCATGGTCAATTCGAGAATCTTAGACCTCCTGAACAATTAACACAAGGAGATTTCCTCCCATTAGTGCATATTTATAATGTAATGTACTGTATGTATCAAACAATGATATTGAGCAGTTGTACTATGAAGAAAGAATATTCAAGTAACATGTGAAAACAGAATTTAAAAACTTTGCTCTGATACCACTAAAACATGTCACACCCTACCCCTCTGTAAGGCATAACATGATCCCGTAGTATACCTAATGAATTACCAACTCCGTCTACTGATAACCCATTAAATACACTACAAGGAATTTTAAAACTTTTCTTACTTCTTTTACAGTGGTGAGCACTATTTACAGGTGTTAAAAAACTTTTTTAACTGAAGTGATAGAACTAACACATTTGAATTATTTGGAATTTCTATAAAAATTTTGGTAGAGTGCCATCTGTATTTTGGATAAAACAGCTTCTTGTAAAACTCAGAAAAGCACTTTAATATATATTTCCAAATCTCAACGCCAACATGTTTCTCAACACAACATATTTCTCAACTCAAATCCATAGTAATTTTTAAAAGAAGGAGATAAAAGAAATATAATACAAATTTTACAAGTCAAAATATATCATAATTTATTTTACAACTTCAATGTACAATTTTAATTTACAATCGCCAAAACTAAAAACAATATATACATACAAAGGATTATACATTACAAGAAAATGCAAAATGGGGTATACTCGTTATACCCGATAATCTCTCACTCGATGTACTAGCAAACCTAGTCTCACGCTCTGTCTGCTCATCTACTCGCGACAAAGAATAAAGCTATCACGAGACAATGTCTCAAGGTGCACAACATTAACTAAAAACAACTTTAAATCACAATTCATAAATCATATAAATAGTGGATACTTAAAATCATAGTTAATTTCAAGACAGTAATTGTCAGCAAGAATTTAAACTCCATTTCTCAATATCATAATAAATTTCAATAAGTCAGATCATGGTTAAATTCAAAAGACAGTGTATGTCAATAAGAGTTTAAATTCATTTCACAATCTCTGAATACATATCAATAAATCACACACAGCTTAATCATGTTCCAAAGTTCAATTCATCCCACAAGCCGATGGCTAATGAGGTATTCAATTCATCCCAAAAGTCGATGACTAATGAGGAATAACATAGCTAGCTAGCAAAAATATGAGTACTCATTCAATTCGGCCCTCAACAGCACACACCTCAACACTTCAACCGAGAGGGAATTAATTCGTCCCACTAGACAAGCTAGCGAGGAATACAATCAATATACATGATAGCTGTGGTTTCAAACCATTTCCAATGCTTTTCAATCAATAAGTATCCATCAATATCATTCAAACAATTTCTCATAATTTCAAACCATTTACAGTGCTTTTCAAGCAATAAATATCCATTCAAACACATTTCCACAATTTAAAACAATAATGTACAATTAGTCATAATTCATTTCAATTGAAAATTCAAAAGAAATAGTTGTTGTGCACAAACCTCGATAATCGCTTTCTGGTCTTGACTCGTTGTTTCCTTCCCTTTTTCTCGAAGTCTTTGCTAATCGAGAAACACAATTTGAAGTGTTTCAAGATTTAATTAAACTGTCTCTAATGATAATGCTTGATAAGTAATTCACTGAATGCTATTATTTGCTTAATCAACCTAATATATCGGCCCTCGATGCGTTTTAGGTAAATTAGGTTTTAGTGTGACTAATATGTCACATTTGATAGTCTTTTAGGGTTGGTACATGTTACCAAATTCATTTCTATGTATTTTGCGTTTTCTTGCAATTTGCTGGATTCCGGGATACTAGTTTGACCTAGCCGGACGACCTAGTTCCCTCAGTTTTTGGGTTTCGGTCAAAACTAAAAACTTGTAGGTCTATGTCTTATGGAACGCGGGGCAAAATTTCAGGTCATTCTGAGTTATGTAGACCAAGTTATGATCATTTTACTATTGCTGGTCAAATTGCACCAAAATTGGTCATTTTAGGTCATTTTAGGTTCTGCCAGTTTTTGGACCCGAACTTATGCAAGCTGTTTGACTTGCTTATGGTCATTTCTGGGCTTTGGTGTCTTCATAAGTCTTGTAAATATGGGTCTTACCTATTCATGGTTAAAATTTCAGGTCAATTGGACCTGTTTTGAGTGAGTTACGGCCTAAACACTAACTGCTACCCAAATAGTCAGTTTTCAGGCCTTATTTGCACTTAATCCGGATTTGGTCATTTTTCAAGCTACCTTGCAAGCAGAATTTTGCCAAGCTTCCTTCATGAAAGTTGGCACATTTTGTGCCTAGTTTCACCTCCAAATGGTCTCATACCAATTGGAGCCACACACTTAAAGTTATAGGCCTAAAATACAAACTGCCTTATTGCAATTCTTGCATACACATCAAGCATCACTTTTAATACTCACCAAACTTAACATTCAAACCAATTCTGATTGTATCGCAACCTAAACATAATTTACAACTTATTATAGGTCATTTTGGCAGTTTGCAATTACATTCAATGTGCACAAACAAGTGCAGAATTTGTCCAACTCAATTTATAACAATTCAATCACCAATTCATGCTCATTTACATGTCCAACTTTACACCATCATATACACACTCAAACTGCCCTAACATCCAACAAAATTCAACATTAATATACCATAATCCAAGCATGAATTCCAGCATTCTTCAAGAGTCAACAAACTGCCACAATGGTACATTTATATTCCATCAATTTCCAAGCTTTAAATTTCATTTTACATTTACATATACTAAGTATACATCACCCAAACAATTTCCTGCACAATATACATTTAGTCAATCATTTAATTCACCATTTACAAGAACAAATAAACTACCTTCAAGGTGTTTCCATGGCTGCCAAAAGTACACATTCCCCATTCAACATCAAACCTCAAAAATTTCTCCATAAATCAAACACCCATAACATTCTTACAAACTTTAACAAAGCAACAATAAAAAATACAAACTTACCACTTTGGAAATTCTTCAAAACTCCACAAAAACTTTCGTTTCTTGCTGCCTATCTACTGCCCATGATGTATTGAACACTTTTAATGAAGACAAGTAAAGAAAATATAGCTTGAAAATGGGTGTAAAGGGCCATGCATTTGGGTGGCCATGGGAGGATTGAAGGCTTTTGGATTTTCGGCAATGGTGAGTGAATTGAGGAAGATGAAGATGCTGAGTGGAGTAATCTGCCCACTAATTACATATTATAATCCTTAGTGGTCCACTTACACAAAATCAATTATATTTTATGTTTAAATGTGATAATTAGTCAATTTACCCTCTATTTTTACTATTTACATTAGGTACCCCTAAATTAATTTTTCATTATATTTTCCAAGTATAATATTATTTATTTTTAATGGACATTTAGGTCAAAAGACAATTTGAGATGTCAAATGACCACAATGCCCCTGTTCGGGTTGTATTCCCGATTTTTCGGTAACACCGGGTTTTGTCCGTTTTTCGATTTTTCACTTTTCTTTGTACTAATTATTTAATTTTCATTTAATATTTCTAATGATATTTATACTTCAATAGGGGTCTATTTAAGTCCTAAAAATATTTTTCAGGGTTCCTCGCAATCCAGGGCTAGTCAACGGTCCACGCCATGACTTCCTGCAAGGCCACCTATCGTTATGGTTCTCATTGCTTAACTTGGTTACATTTCTTTACTATTATTTTTCCTTTGTTTTTCTTGTATTTTCTTTTCTTGTATTTCATTATTTTATGTCTCCTCACTCATATTGAAGTGTAGTTCTAGGCATCCTAGCTGTCTGGACAACACTGGTTACCGAAACAGTGGAACGCACTACCGAACCTAGGGGTGTTACATAGCTACACTGTAGACGGGTAAGGAGTGTCACAATTTAATTTCTTTTTGGGTTTGAATTTATGTATGGTTTCCTTTATGATGAGTTTAGGTTGAAAATGAATTGAGATAGTTGATGCAAATGATTTATACATTTTTGAGATTGAATTGTGTTGAGAAATGATTTGAAATGGAGTTATGGTTGAGCAAAAATATTGGAAGTGTGTTTTATTTGCAGGTTTTGAAGAACTGTTTTCTCAAAAATACAGCCGACACTCTACCAAAATTTTTGTAAAAATTGCAAAAATTTTAATTTCCTAAAAATTTGATTTATGACTTAGTGTTAAATAAAGGTTTTTAATATTTATGAAAAATTTATCCACCACTTTCAAAATGAACGAAAATTGTTTTAAAATCTCTTATAGTATATTTAATGAGTTATCGGTAGGCGAAGTACGGTAATTCATTAGATGTACTACGGGATCATGTTATGCCTTACGGAGGGGTAGGGTGTGACATCAGATGCTATAAAAGAGGCTGTTTGGATGAATAAGTTTATGTCAAAAATTGCAGTAGTTCCTTCCATGCTGTCAGCAGTTCCTCTCTACTGTGACATCAATGGAGCGGTCACACAGGCTAAGGAACCCCGGTCTCACCAGAAATCCAAACACATAGAAAGTCGCTACCACATTATCAGTGCATAGTTGGGCGAGGCGATGTAGTCATGCAAAAATAGCATCAGCTGAAAATCCACCTGATCCATTCACGAAGCTTATGTCACAAGCTCAGTTAGACCGACATCTTGAGAAGATGGGTCTAAGATAGTGTAATGAATGGCTCTAGTGCTAGTGGGAGATTGTTAGTAGTATGCTCTAGAGCATATCATTTAGTATGTATCTTGTACATATTTTATTAATAAAAGACAATTTCTTTTTTTCGTTTACATAATGTATTTATGTGTAATAGAAAAGGTCCATTAATATTTTATTAGAAATTATATTCTTAAGTTGTTAAGAAAATGAGTGACAGTATTTCTAGCATAGAGTATCATAAATTGGTTCACAATCGAGGATACTTCATACAGGACATGACTTATCCAGAAAGATTATATTCATGTTTGTTCCCAAGGTATTTATATGAGATATAAATAAGATGGAATGGTGAGTCTCATGCCATATAATAAACATGATAGGCACTTATACATGATAAGTAGGCTGAACCAGTGACGCATATTACACGCACAAGGAGTTTACTCTTGTCAATGCATTGTCATATATCATATCAGTGCATATAATCTTTAGACCTGAGATAACACAGTTATCTTATATATAGGTGGTTTGAGTTTGACACTGCTTTCATACTTGTACTGTGTATGGGTATATAGGCATGTGTTGGCTCCTGCTAGTTATATATGGAGATAGGTGTTTATCAAGAAAGAATCTGTTACCCTAAGTAAATAGGGATAAAATCCTATGTTTATTTAATTGTTCTTGATGTTTCAAGTTCATAGCCAGGATAGAAAGATTTAGTCATAAAAGAGTTTCTGACAAGAAAATCTAATTAATCAAGAACTAAAATTAAAAGAGAACATAATATTCATAGCAAATAGGGTTTGACATAAACTATGACTCCAACTCAAATTGGGTTTTGTTAACAGAGAGATTCTAGTGCATGGCAACATATGATTAAAGGTTCATTTTGTTAGTAGTATGCCCTAGAGCATATCATTTAGTATGTATCTTGTACATATTTTTATTAATAAAAGGCATTTCCACTTTTCCGTTTACATAATATATTTATGTGTAATAGAAAAGGTCCATTGATATTTTGTTAGAAATTCTATTCTTAAGTTGTTAAGAATATGAGTGACAGTATTTCTAGTACAAAGTATCATAAATAGGTTCACAATCGAGGATACTTCATAATAAGGACATGACTTATCCAGAAAGATTGTATTCATGTTTGTTCCCAAGTTATTTATATGAGATATAGATAAGATGGAATGGTGAGTCTCATGCCATATAACAAACATGATAGGCACTTATACACAATAAATAGGCCAAACCAGTGACACTTATGACAAGCACATGGAGTTTACTCTTGTCAATGCATTGTCATAAATCATATCAGTGCATATAATCTTTAAACCTAAGATAGCATAGCTATCTTGTATATAGGTGGTTTGAGTTTGATACTGCTTTCATACTTGTACTATGTATGGGTATATGGGCATGTGTTGGCTCCTACTAGTTATATATGGAGGTAGGTGTTGATCAAGATGGAATCTATTCCTCTAAGTAAATAGAGATAAAATCCTATGTTAATTTAATTGTTCTTGATGTTTCAAGTTCCTAGCCAAGATAGATAGATTTATTCAAAAAGAGTTTCTGATGAGAAAATCTTTTTAATCAAGAACTAAAATTAAAAGAGAACATAATATTCATAGCAAATGGAGTTTGACATAAACCATGACTCCAGCTTGAGTTGGGATTTTATAACAGAGAGATTCTAGTGCATGGTAACATATGATTATAGGTTCATTTAAGGTAAACCTTATTACTGATTGGGTGGCCATGGCATGCTATGCTAGGTGTTAACCATGGTCTATGAGGTGCATAAAATGATTTAGAGAAATCATTTATGGTAAGAAAGAGTTCTGATGATATTAAGAGTTGATATCATATCTCATTGCTAATTAGTGATGAGCCTAGTAAGTCACACACATACACAAGTTATCATCTAATTAAATATGATTTAATTAACTAATTAAAGAGTTTAATTGATTAATTAAATAGGTTTGGTTTACAATTAGATTGCAAAGTCCCTAGCATGACTTGAAACCAAATCTAGGTTATTAGATGTATGGTATAAGCTAAATTTATATTTAAAGTGTTTAAATATGAATTTAATTAATGAGAAATTAATTAATAGAGATTAATTAATTAATTTATATTTCATATAAATTGATTATAAGAAGGGAAATAATTATTTTGGGCTGAGAACTCAAAATTAAGACACGGGGGCATTTCGGTCATTTCACAGGGTGACATGTGGCACCATAAGATGGTGACACATGGCATTACACATAAGCTTGCCAAATATTTTTTTTTAATCATGTAAGATGATTAAAATTAAGATTAAATATAGGTTTGACACTTGGCACAATGTGATTGGGTCAATTAAACCTAGAGCCAATTAGAGGGTGGCATGTGGCAAGGGTTTAATGTGTTGACCTAGCTATA
Organism: Hevea brasiliensis; assembly: GCF_030052815.1. Lineage (NCBI taxonomy): Eukaryota > Viridiplantae > Streptophyta > Magnoliopsida > Malpighiales > Euphorbiaceae > Hevea > Hevea brasiliensis. The sequence continues at coordinate 47,895,199 of NC_079495.1, forward strand.
TAAGTGTTGTTATAAAAAGAAACAACACAACCAGTAGCTGCCCCTCTTTGTGCCGCCACCCAAAGGCTCCTCTCCCTCTCTTCTTCTTCATCTCTCATCTATTCCAAGAGATTAGCAAACAATCTCTTGAATTAAAAATACTAGAAATTGTTTCTAGTGTCCTGTTTAGATCTTTAATCTCTTAAAAGGAAAAACTTGATTTTTTAATTAATAAAAAAAGCTTTAGAAGGTGTTCAAGGGCTGCCATAGGTGAACTTGGTGTGGATAAGCTAGAGGGACAACATCTGGTGTCCTAAAGACGCATTCGAAGTGCACAAATACACTGCAGTGCATCAAGAGGTTAGTGTATTTGTTCTTGATCTAATCTAGGGTTCTAAAATTAATCTGATTAATTTTAAAATCTTAAATGACAAATACAGATCCAAAAACATATTAAAAGTGTTTTAATATGTTGTTTATCTTTGAAATCAAATAGATAAAAATAAATCTTACATGATGCATGTGACCCTAGGTGAAAAATTGTGACTTCAATGGTATAAACTTGTGTTTTTCATACTTTCGCTCCTTCAATTGTTATCAAAGCCACTATATTTGCCATTTAGATTATTGATTATATGATTTAATTGTGTGTTTTGATCATGAGATGATTTATCCATTGTTGGTTGCAATGGATGTGTGGCAGCATGCTTGAAGAACACCATCTTTGGTGCGCTAATTTTGGCTTCCATGGGTGGCTCAAGGTTTGGCTTTTTAATTTGCAATTGTTGTATGATCTAAAAGCTCATCCTATGTCTAATTAAATTGTTTAATTAGAATTTTAATCACATAATTAAATTTTGATTCAAATCAAAATTTAAAAAATTGTTTGAATGTGATTCAAATCTGAATTTTAAAAGTTGTTTGAATGTGATTCAAATATGAATTTTTAAAGTTGTTTGAATCATATTTAAATCTGATTTTTTAAAGTTGTTTGAATAATATTCAGATCTTAATTTTTAAAAATTTTTTGAATGTGATTCAAATATGATTTTTTAAAAATTGTTTAAATGTGATTCAAATCTGAATTTTTAAGGTTGTTTGAATGTGATTCAAATCTGAATTTTTAAATTTGTTTGAATGAGATTCAAATCTAAATTTTTAAATTTATTTGAATCATATTCAAATCTGGGTTTTTAAGTTGAATATGAGATATTCAATTTAATTTAATAATGTATGTTTTATTTAATTGTTAAATAGTGATATGCATGATGGATGATCATGGACTATAAAAGACCAATGTGATTGGATTTATTTCTTTTATGTTTCTTTGGGATTGTAAATTAATTAATTTATTTTAATTTATTTTGAGCATGTATTATTAAGTTTGTAATAATTTTGGGTTGTAATTTTATTTATTTAAGTTCTTGTAAATTAGCTTTGGTATGCCAAGGATTACTATGTAATAATGAATTGCAAGAAGTTCAAGGAGGTCAAGAGCATTGATGGGACCAGTGGGAGGAATTCAAGATCAAGTATTGATTATGTACTCCTTCAGCAACTATTGTAAAATGAATGAATGAAATGCACCTAGGAATGCCCTGATTCAATTCTTGGTGGCTCAGAATTGAATCCCTTAGAAAGTCCATGATCATACCATATTTACTGCTTATCCATGAATGCATGAGATGTATGGGAATGTATGCACTATGTGATATATGCATGCTAAGTGGATAATGTACAAAGCAAGACCTTAATAGTAATTAAGATGACTATAAAATCTTCCAAACAAATGATTAAGTTGGAAATGCTATATTTAAAGTAATTATAATATGAGCCCTCCATTGGGGCAATTATTTTAAGAAATTTTAAATAGTTGCATAAGATGCAATTAATTTAAGAGATTTTCTTAAGAATAATTGTTAAGCATGAGATGTTGTAAATATGTAAATGGTTTGGTGGCCAATATTGGATGTACCTGAAGACATTAAAATTATTTGCATAATTACTGGCTCAATGGGATTAACTTAACTAATGCAAGATAAGTCAATAATGGATATACATGAGATTTTGAGCATTAGGGGCTAGGTAAAGGATTAAACCTCACATGAGATGTGATGGGCAAGGAGTTACTCACTTATAGTTTATTATAATTCCAATAATGGATGTACCTGAGGATGATCAATAGAATTATAAGAATTCAATCACCCGCTAGAAATCCATCCAACTAGGATTTTCGTTTTCTACTTTGAAAGTGTAGGATTCGCTAAGTTAGTGGGAAGACCAATTTGATTAAAAGATCATAATTATTTTGGTTAATTACATGATATATTTAATAATTAATCTAGTTATTTTCTGCAGTTAATTTTCTGATAATAATGAGCATAGAACAACCACCAACATCCAATATCCTTGCAAGCATACTTGATCGCAATAAGTTGATAGTACCTAATCTCTCTGATTGGCTAAGAAATTTGAAACTTGTCCTGAACCTTAAACATATAGGATATGTTCTAGATTTAAATGTTCCTGGTCCCTTACATCCTGAGGCCACTCAAGAGGAACATGAAACCTTGGACAAATGGAAGGAGCATGATATGAGAGCTAAGTGTTACATGCTTGCTTCCATGAGTAATGAGTTACAGAAGCAGCATGAGAACATGCAGAGTGCGAGTGAGATCCTCCTTCACCTACAAGAGTTGTATGGTGAGCACAGTAGGAATGCTAGGTATGAGATATCTAGGCAGCTGTTCCGCATGAGGATGTCTAAGGGACAGAATGTTGGGGATCATGTCCACAAGATGATTCGGCTGATTGAGCAGTTGGAACATCTTGACTTCAACATGGATTTCCAACTACAGACGGATTTGATCCCTCAGTCCCTTCCTGAGTCTTTTGGCAATTTTGTAACAAATTTCCAAATGACTAAATAGGAATGCACCTTAGCTGGTTTACTCAACATGCTAGTTATTACCCAAAAGAATATGCCGGGCAATAAAGGAAAAGAGGTAGCTTGGCTTGCATCTTCTTCTACTGGAAAGTCCAACAAGAAGAAGGGCAATAAGAAAAAGAAATCTCATATTTCTGGTCCTTCCAAGAAAATAGCTAAACCGAAAGGGAAGACTAAAGCAGATGGAGGCAAAGGAAAGTGTTTCCACTACCAGAAGGATGGGCACTGGAAAAGGAACTACCTAGAGTATCTTGCTTCTCTGAAGGACAAAAAGGATACACCTTCGAAAGGTATGTCCATATCTTGTTATTTAGATTCTGATGATACTCATAGTTCATCTACAGCTTGGGTTTTAGATACTGGTGCCAGTTCTCACATTTCTAATGATATGCAGGAACTAACAAATAGTAGCAGCTTGCATCTAGAGATGTTAGACTCCGGATTGGCAATGGCTCAACTGTTGAAGCTTTAGCCATAGGATCTAAATCTTTTTACATGTCTGGACATGTTTTGTGTTTGGATTATATTTTATATGTACCTGATGCTTTTAAGAACATCATTTCCATATCTAGTTTGACTAGAAATTGCTATGAATTTTAGTTCACAGATGATGTTTGCAATATTTATTTTGGAAATAAATATGTTGGTTCGGGTTATAGAATGATGGTCTTTATTATTTGGATAATAATGACAAACACAAAATGAATGCAAGGGATCTAAATGAATGCAATGCCATGGTGAAAACTAACTCAAGTTCAAAATATATTTAGCACTTAAAGTTATGTCATGTTGCAGAAGATAAGATTGCAAAATTAGAGAAAATGGGAATTCTATCCTCATTGGGCTCTGAGCCTACTCCAACTTATGAATCTTGCTGTAACACCCTCCCTGTAGCAACTCCGTACATTCTACTGTTCCGGTGACCGGTGTCGGTCCGGACAGCTAGAACGTCCAGAAAAATATTTAAACTAAAGTCAGGAACCATAATTAACTCAAATATTAATAAGAAAAAATTTAGTAAAAATTTTAGAAATAAAATACAACCAAGTTAAACGAGCCGGTGCCCTAGCGAGGGGTAAACCAGAGGGAAGTTGCGGTTCTCGCAACGAGGAGCCCTAGACCCGGGGAAAAATTCATAAAATAATTTTTGGGACTCCAGAGAAGGGTCATTGAGGTTCCTATGGCATTAGAATGCCAAGAAAATATTTAGAAAAATTTTTCAATCGGTACTGACAATTTTGACCCGTTAAGCCAAACGGAGGGCATTTTGGTCATTTCGCCTTCAGAGGTGATTTTTGGCCGACTTGTCCAGTTGAGTAAATAATTAATATGACATAAAATATGGATAAACATTACTAGAAATTAAATTGAAGATGAGTAGTGGAGGAAAGAAAAGAAAGTGAAGAAAAAGCTTATTTATGACATCATTGTGATGTCATTTAAAATTGCCAACCAATCACCATTAAGTAACCATTTGACTAACTAATAAAAGAGCTAAATAAAGACCAAGGAAGACCAAAACCAGCTGCCTTCTCTTCAGCAAAAATGTGAGTTTCTTCTTCCTCCCTCCATTGATGTTCAATCAAGCAAGCTTAATTTCCTACCTTGTTTCACCATAAAACCCTAACCCCACTTCATTAAAATTTTACCCTACACCTTAAACAAGCTTTTGGCAGCCAAGAAGAGGAAAGAAAGAGAAGTTTGAGTTGGGAAAAAAACTGCCCTATTCAAGGTTAGTGCACTATATACCTAAAACTCTTTAATTTCATGAAATGGAACTTGAATTTAGTAAGAAAATGTAATTTAAATGAACAAAATTCATGTGTATGTGTACATGAGTTTTGGCTGCCCTAGTGAAGGAATAGGAAGGAGTGTTTTTGATGAGCTTGAAGTGAACTAGAATCATGTAGGAAGTTTATAAACATAAGAATAATAAGTTGGTATGCTAACTAAGGCATTTTGTAGAAAACCTAATGTGAAGCTAGGGTTTTGGGGAGTGAAAATTGACTTGGCTTAGGAAATTGTTAGAGCACATTTTAATGGTCAATTAGTGACCATCTTAGGTAAGTTGACCGTAAAATGGACTGAAAAATAGGATTGCAAAGTGAAGTTGCAGGCTGCCCTAGGACAGCAGCAGAGGGACTGAAAATTCAGTCCACTTGCACTGCCATAACTTGGGCTGTGTAGGTCCAATTGATGTTTGGCAAATTGGACATGAAACTAGGCTTGTAATGGCACATTTTTGCTGAAGAAACCATGCCCAAAAGACCAAAGCAAGAGGACCAAAACTTGGCCCCAATCCGGACACCCTGCAACAGCCCCTGCAGAAATGACCAAATGAACAGTAACTGTTCATTTAGCCATAACTAACTGTAGATATGGGCAATTGACCTGAAATTTTTACAGCAACAAGTTAAGACATAGAAAAACAACTTTCATGAAGGAACCTACCCCAAATTATGGCCAGAACCTAACCCAAATGGAAGTGGCAGTTACTGTTTATGTTACTGTAGATATGGTAATTTCTGCAGATTGGCAATCCGGCCAGCTTGGGTTTTTGGGCCATATCTGGAGCTACAAAACTCCAAATGGAGTAATTCAAAAAAGGAAATTCAACTAGACAAAATAAGGAACAACTTTCATGTTTGCCATTTCTTCAAATTTCCACTGTAACAGTGTGTAATGGAGCAGTAAACTTAGGCTCCAAAACTGAAATTTTCTGCCCTCTTGGTTTTAAGTTAGAAATGGAAATGGCAATCAATTCCAACAAGTTTTAAATACAAAATGTGGTATGTTTGGGGTGTTAAAACCAATACACCTATTTTCTATCCAAAAGTCAACATTTTTGTTGACCAATGAGGTGAATAGTGACACCAAAACTTGAAATGCACAAATTGAAGAATTTAAAAGTTTCAAATGCCCTAGTATACCTAACAAGATTGGTTTGGATAGTTTGGCATGCCAATAGGGTTCAGTTAGCAGTACTGCACATGGCAATATGCCGTTCTGTGATTTCATGGCTTTTAGCCATTCTGACTTTGCATTGAGATTTGGCCTTGTGCCTGAAATTATTTACAGCTTGGTAGCTGTTCTGTTGCACACCGGGAGATGCATATGTGACCGATGGTGTGACGGCCCGAGGTACTAGATACCCAGTGCCAGTTTACCCGTTATCCAGTCCAGTCGTCTAGTGTAGGTTACTTGGGCAACCAAATGAATGAAAGTGAACAAAGTTACTGAATTAATGTATATATAACCATACTAAACAAATGAATCATACACATTCACTATATATTTGTTTTCTTGCTATTTTCTTTTATTTTATTATTGCACCACTAAGCATTATTGCTTAGCGCATTGCTTTTGCCACGCGTAGGTACTGGAGATACAGATCGTGAGCCCAGTAGACCGCAGACTGGGTGAGTCCATCCTGCAGTTCTGCACAGTGTCCGTGTCACCTCGTCACCTGCAGTGCATTGGTAGGACACTAGATGTCATTTTGTCATTTTGTAATTAATTTTTATTTTCTCACATGTATTTGGGATTTATGTAATGTATTTTGAGGTTCCTGTAAATAATAAAGATTTATGGTTATGTATGGAAGTAATTTGAGTATTTAATTGTTGTTTATATATGAGAACCCTGAGAAAGGGATGTTTGAGAAATGAAAAGGTTGTTGAGACCTGAAATTGAAAAATTGTTGAGATCTTGATATTGAGTTTAGTGATGATATTAGTGTTGAGAATGAATGAATTTGTTATTGGAAGTGTTTTTAACAGGTTTCGAAGAACTGTTTTCTCCATTTTTAGCCGGTACTCCGCCGGATTTTCTATAAAATTTCCGGAACCTCAAATAAATAAAAATTTTGCTAAATGGCTTAAATAAAGTATGTTTCATAAATTATATCCAAAAAGCATGATATAAATTAATTAAGGTATATTAGAGTGTGCCGGTACACCGTGTGGCATTACTTACTCGGGTATACTGTACACGGGTAAGGGGTGTCACATTTAGTGGTATCAGAGCACGGTTTAGGCGTTTCTGGGCCTAGATTGAGTCCATACCATGCATTGCATTTGTAAGAGTCGAGGTGACACTAAAGAAGATCTGTTTATCTTTCTTATTTTGAATATGATATGGACCCTTCATCTCAGAGAGCCGTTGAGGAGGAAGTGGAGAGTCATGCTCCACCTGCAGCAGCTGAGACTGGGGGCATGAGAGAATCTGCTCCGCCAGCTCAAGCAGAGCCTGCTCAGCCTCCATAGGCCATGTTCCAACAAATGGCCGACTTCTTTAGACAAATGGCCGGAGTAATGCCAGCACCACCACCACCACCACCACCACCAGCTCCACAGCAGAAATCACACCTGGAAAGGCTAAGAAAGTTTGGGGCGGTGGATTTCTTCGGCAAGAGAGAGGATGACTCTGTTGCAGCCGAGAATTGGTTGAACAGAACGGGCAGAGTTCTAAAACAACTCCACTGCACCCCAGAGCAAAACCTGGAGGCTGCTATATCCCTGCTGCAAGACGATGCATATGAGTGGTGGGACACTGTGTCCAGTGAAGTGCAGCGTAAGTCAGAATTTGGGACTTCTTTCTCTCTGAATTCAAGAAGAAATATGTGGGTACTGTATACCTGGAAGAGAGAAGAAGAGAGTTTATTAACCTGAGGCAGAGACAGCTGTCAGTGGCCGAATATGAGAAGGAATTTGTTCGATTAAGCCGCTACGGAAGGGAGATAGTCCCTAATGAAGCTGAAAGGTGCAAGAGATTTGAAGAGGGACTAAATGACAACATCAAGATCCAACTCACTGCCTTGGGAATCACAGAATTTACCAAGTTAGTGGAAGCTACAATAAAGGTTGAAAAAGTAAGAATCAGTGAGCAGACTAGAAGGGAAAGACAGCAGAAGAGGGGCCCAGGTCAGTCTAGTTCAGCTCCTGCATTTGGGAAGAAGTTCAATGGTCCTCCTGCACAGAGTTCAGCTCACCACAGTGGTCGTGGTTAGTCTCGAGGCCTGTGCCAGCTTCACCCCTAGGAGAGGTCAGTCCACACCATCAGTGGGCAGCTCTCCAGGGATGGGGTTCAGGGGACCAGCCCCAGCATCTTCTGCATGTCCACACTGCCTAAAGTGGCACAAGGGGGAGTGTTGGAGAGTAACTGGTGCCTGCTTGAGGTGTGGGTCAACAGAGCATCAGTTAAGGAACTGTCCACGCAGAACTACTACAGCTACTCCAACACAAGCGCATGCACTCCCGCACTACGTAGAGGTAGAAAATCTGTAAACTGAGGTCATTGGACCATCACAGAGGCCTGCATCCGAGCCGGAGAGGCTGACGGACCACCAAGAAGAAATTATGCCCCGAGAGCTCGGGAGGAGCAAGATGCCCTGACGTCATCGTGGTTACGTTCTCCTCTACACTACACTGTGCATGCATTGGTGGATCCAGATCCACTCATTCCTACATTTGCATCAACTTACCCGTAGAAAGGGGATACTAGTAGGGAGAGTGATCAAGACATTCGGTCACTAATCCATTGGGCCACAGCAGTGGTAGTGAACAAAGTATACAAGGGTTGCGTTAAGGATTCAGGGTATGAATTCTTGGCGCACCTAATTGAGTTGCCCTTCCATGAGTTTGACGTGATATTGGGAATGGACTGGTTGTCACGCCATCGTGCAATAGTTGATTGCAAATTGAAGAGAATTTCTCTAAAAACTTCAGAGGGTAATGAGATCACAGTTGTGGGGGAAAGGACAGATTTCTTGTCCAATGTCATCTCAGCCACAGTTGCAAGAAGAATGATGAGAAAAGGCTGTGACGCCTACCTAGCACATGTGGTGGATACTAGGCAGGCTAAGCCAAACTTGAGTGACATACCCACAGTAAGAGACTTCCCAGAGGTATTTCCTGAAGAGTTGCCTGGTTTGCCACCAGAAAGGGAAGTTGAATTTGCTATTGAGACACTGCCGGGTACAGCACCCATTTCCATTGCTCCTTATAGGATGGCACCCATTGAATTGAGGGAGTTGAAAACTCAGTTGCAAGAGTTGCTTGATAAGGGGTTCATACGCCCCAGTGTGTCACCATGGGGAGCTCCAGTGCTGTTTGTGAAAAAGAAGGATGGGACTTTGAGGCTATGCATTGATTACCGGCAGTTGAATAAAGTGACAGTGAAGAACAAATATCCGTTGCCTAGAATTGATGATCTGTTTGATCAGTTGAAGGGAGCAGGAGTATTTTCTAAAATTGATCTCAGGTCAAGGTCTCATCAGTTAAGGGTGAAGGATGCAGATGTGCCAAAGACTGCATTCAGGACCCGATATGAGTATTATGAGTTTCTAGTGATGCCCTTTGGCCTAACAAATGCACCAGCGGCATTCATGGACCTTATGAACCGTATCTTTCATCCACACTTAGATCGGTTCGTAGTGGTCTTTATTGATGATATTTTGGTATATTCCAAGACTAGGGAAGAACATGATGAGCATTTGAGGATTGTTCTGCAAACCCTGAGAGAAAATAAGCTGTATGCTAAGCTGTCCAAGTGTGACTTTTGGCTGAATGAGATAGCATTCCTTGGACACATAGTGTCAGCTGATGGGATTAGGGTGGATCCCAAGAAAATAGAAGCAGTGATGGAATGGAAGCCTCCCAGGAATACAACTGAGGTCAGAAGCTTCTTGGGGCTAGCTGGGTATTACAGAAGATTTGTAAAGGGATTTTCCTTAATAGCTGCTCCAATGACCAAGTTGTTACACAAAAATGTCAGATTTGACTGGAATGACAAGTGTCAGACCAGTTTTGAGAAATTGAAGGCTATGTTGACAGAGGCACCAGTGTTAACACAGCCAGTGTCCGGAAAGGACTTTGTGGTTTATAGTGATGCCTCACATAATGGGTTAGGGTGTGTATTGATGCAAGAAGGGAAGGTGGTCGCTTATGCTTCCAGACAGCTAAGGCCACATGAACAGAACTACCCTACCTATGATCTAGAGCTCGGAGCAATTATCTTCGCACTAAAGATATGGAGGCATTACTTGTATGGGGAAAAGTGCTACATTTACACGGACCACAAAAGTCTGAAATACTTGCCAACCCAGAAGGAGCTTAACCTTAGACAGAGGCGATGGATTGAGTTCCTGAAGGATTATGACTGTGTAATTGACTACCATCCTGGGAAGGCAAATGTAGTTACTGATGCTTTGAGCAGAAAGTCCATCACAGCTTTGAGATCATTGAATGCCCGTCTAACTTTGATTCGAGATGGAGCTATTTTGGCTGAGTTGCAAGTGAGGCCAAACCTGCTACAGTAGATTTTGGATGGGCAAATGGCAGATGGAAAATTAACGGCCATTATGAGCAAAATCCCAGAAGGAAAAGCAACTGATTATGAGGTGAAGGTAAATGGGTGTCTGTATTACAAAGGAAGACTGTGTGTACCAGATGATGGGGAATTAAAGGCAAATATTCTAAAAAAGGCACACACTAGTGTATATGCTATGCACCCAGGAAGTACAAAGATGTATCATAATCTGAAGCTTCAGTATTGGTGGCCTGGTATGAAGAAAGACATAGCTGACTATGTGACTAAATGCTTGACATGTCAGCAAGTCAAGGCAGAACATCAAGTTCCATCGGGTTTGCTACAGCTTATACGCATACCTGAATGGAAATGGGATCGGGTCACCATGGATTTTGTAAGTGGTCTACCTCTCACCCTAAGAAACATGATGCAAGATGGGTGATAGTTGATAGATTGACAAAGTCAACACTTTCTCGCCGATTAGGACCGACTACTCACTAGACAAAGTTAGCGTAATTGTATATCGCTGAGATAGTTAGATCGCATGGAATACCACTTTCCATCATATCCGATCGAGACCCAAGGTTTACATCGAGATTCGGAAGAAGTTGCATGAGTCCTTGGGTACACAACTCCATTTCAAAGATGACTTTCCATCCTCGACGGATGGGCAATCGTAAAGAGTAATCCGAGTCCTTGAGGATATGCCGAGGAGTTGTGTTTTTGATTTTGAGGGAAGCTTGGATAGATACCTCCCACTGGCCGAATTTGCATACAACAATAGCTACCAAGCTAGTATCCAAATGGCCCCGTATGAAGTGCTGTATGGGAGAAAATGTAGAACTCCAGTGTGCTGGACTGAATTGGGCGAAGACAAACTGGTAGGGCCAGACCTGGTGAAACAGGCTGAGGAGAAGGTGAAATCAATCAAAGCCAACTTAAAGGTTGCCTCGCATGCATGTAAATCTTATGCCGACCTGAAGAGGAAAGAAATAGAATATGTGGTTGGCGACAAAGTGTTCCTCAAGGTGTCACCATGGAAGAAGGTATTGAGGTTTGGAAGGAAAGGTAAGTTGAGCCCTAGGTTCATTGGCCCATATGAAATCATCGAACGTGTGGGTCCAGTGGCCTATAGGCTAGCTTTACCACCAGAGCTGGACAAGATCCACAATGTGTTCCACGTGTCTATGCTCAGAAGATACCGCTCAGATCCTTCACATGTCATCTCCAGAGAAGAAATTGAAATACAGCCGGATTTGACATACGAAGAAGAACCTCTACGGATCTTGGCTAGGGAAGTGAAAGAGTTGAGAAACAAGCAAATTCCATTGGTGAAAGTGCTTTGGAGGCACCACATCACCGAGGAGGCAACTTGGGAAAGTGAAGAGACGATGAGGCAACAGTTCCCTCAACTGTTTGCATCAGATAAATTTCGAGGACGAAATTTAAATTAGAGGGGAAGAGTTGTAACACCCTCCCTGTAGCAACTCCGTACATTCTACTGTTCCGGTGACCGGTGTCGGTCCGGACAGCTAGAACATCCGGAAAAATATTTAAACTAAAGTCAGGAACCATAATTAACTCAAATATTAATAAGAAAAAAATTTAGTAAAAATTTTAGAAATAAAATACAACCAAGTTAAACGATCCGGTGCCCTAGCGAGGGGTAAACCAGAGGGAAGTTGCGGTTCTCGCAACGAGGAGCCCTAGACCCGGGGAAAAATTCATAAAATAATTTTTGGGACTCCAGAGAAGGGTCATTAAGGTTCCTATGGCATTATAATGCCAAGAAAATATTTAGAAAAATTTTTCAATCGGTACAGACAATTTTGACCCGTTAAGCCAAACGGAGGGCATTTTGGTCATTTCACCTTCAGAGGTGATTTTTGGCCGACTTGTCCAGTTGAGTAAATAATTAATATGACATAAAATATGGATAAACATTACTAGAAATTAAATTGAAGATGAGTAGTGGAGGAAAGAAAAGAAAGTGAAGAAAAAGCTTATTTATGACATCATTGTGATGTCATTTAAAATTGCCAACCAATCACCATTAAGTAACCATTTGACTAACTAATAAAAGAGCTAAATAAAGACCAAGGAAGACCAAAAATCAGCTGCCTTCTCTTCAGCAAAAAACGTGAGTTTCTCTTCTTCCTCCCTCCATTGATGTTCAATCAAGCAAGCAAGCTTAATTTCCTACCTTGTTTCACCATAAAACCCTAACCCCACTTCATTAAAATTTTACCCTACACCTTAAACAAGCTTTTGGCAGCCAAGTAGAGGAAAGAAAGAGAAGTTTGAGTTGGGAAAAAAACTGCCCTATTCAAGGTTAGTGCACTATATACCTAAAACTCTTTAATTTCATGAAATGGAACTTGAATTTAGTAAGAAAATGTAATTTAAATGAACAAAATTCATGTGTATGTGTACATGAGTTTTGGCTGCCCTAGTGAAGGAATAGGAAGGAGTGTTTTTGATGAGCTTGAAGTGAACTAGAATCATGTAGGAAGTTTATAAACATAAGAATAATAAGTTGGTATGCTAACTAAGGCATTTTGTAGAAAACCTAATGTGAAGCTAGGGTTTTGGGGAGTGAAAATTGACTTGGCTTAGGAAATTGTTAGAGCACATTTTAATGGTCAATTAGTGACCATCTTAGGTAAGTTGACCATAAAATGGACTGAAAAATAGGATTGCAAAGTGAAGTTGCAGGCTGCCCTAGGACAGCAGCAGAGGGACTGAAAATTCAGTCCACTTGCACTGCCATAACTTGGGCTGTGTAGGTCCAATTGATGTTTGGCCAATTGGACATAAAACTAGGCTTGCAATGGCACATTTTTGCTGAAGAAACCATGCCCAAAAGACCAAAGCAAGAGGACCAAAACTTGGCCCCAATCCGGACACCCTGCAACAGCCCCTGCAGAAATGACTAAATGAACAGTAACTGTTCATTTGGCCATAACTCACTGTAGATATGGTCAATTGACCTGAAATTTTTGCAGAAACAAGTTAAGACATAGACAAACAACTTTCATGAAGGAACCTACCCCAAATTATGGCCAGAACCTAACCAAATGGCAGTGGCAGTCACTGTTCATGTTACTGTAGATATGGTAATTTCTGCAGATTGGCAATCCGGCCAGCTTGGGTTTTTGGGCCATATCTGGAGCTACAAAACTCCAAATGGAGTGATTCAAAAAAGGAAATGCAACTAGACAAAATAAGGAAAAACTTTCATGTTTTCCATTTCTTCAAATTTCCACTGTAACAGTGTGTAATGGAGCAGTAAACTTAGGCTCCAAAACTGAAATTTTCTGCCCTCTTGGTTTTAAGTTAGAAATGGAAATGGCAATCAATTCCAACAAGTTTTAAATACAAAATGTGGTATGTTTGGGGTGTTAAAACCAATACACCTATTTTCTATCCAAAAGTCAACATTTTTGTTGACCAATGAGGTGAATAGTGACACCAAAACTTGAAATGCACAAATTGAAGAATTTAAAAGTTTCAAATGCCCTAGTATACCTAACAAGATTGGTTTGGATAGTTTGGCATGCCAATAGGGTTCAGTTAGCGATCGCACATGGCAATATGCCGTTCTGTGATTTCATGGCTTTTAGCCATTCTGACTTTGCATTGAGATTTGGCCTTGTGCCTGAAATTATTTACAGCTTGGTAGCTGTTCTGTTGCACACCGGGAGATGCATATGTGACCGATGGTGTGACGGCCCGAGGTACTAGATACCCAGTGCCAGTTTACCCGTTATCCAGTCCAGTCGTCTAGTGTAGGTTACTTGGGCAACCAAATGAATGAAAGTGAACAAAGTTACTGAATTAATGTATATATAACCATACTAAACAAATGAATCATACACATTCACTATATATTTGTTTTCTTGCTATTTTCTTTTATTTTATTGCACCACTAAGCATTATTGCTGAGCGCGTTGCTTGTGCCACGCGTAGGTACTGGAGATACAGATCGTGAGCCCAGTAGACCGCAGACTGGGTGAGTCCATCCTGCAGTTCTGCACAGTGTCCGTGTCACCTCGTCACCTGCAGTGCATTGGTAGGACACTAGATGTCATTTTGTCATTTTGTAATTAATTTTTATTTTCTCATATGTATTTGGGATTTATGTAATGTATTTTGAGGTTCCTGTAAATAATAAAGATTTATGGTTATGTATGGAAGTAATTTGAGTATTTAATTGTTGTTTATATATGAGAACCCTGAGAAAGGGATGTTTGAGAAATGAAAAGGTTGTTGAGACCTGAAATTGAAAAATTGTTGAGATCTTGATATTGAGTTTAGTGATGATATTGGAGTTCAGAATGAATGAATTTGTTATTGGAAGTGTTTTTAACAGGTTCCGAAGAACTGTTTTCTCCATTTTTAGCCGGTACTCCGCCGGATTTTCTATAAAATTTCCGGAACCTCAAATAAATAAAAATTTTGCTAAATGGCTTAAATAAAGTATGTTTCATAAATTATATCCAAAAAGCATGATATAAATTAATTAAGGTATATTAGAGTGTGCCGGTACACCGTGTGGCATTACTTACTCGGGTATACTGTACACGGGTAAGCGGTGTCACACTTGCCTTCAGGGAAAAATGACTAGATCACCCTTTGTTGGACAAGGGCTAAGGGCTGAAAATATTTTGGAGCTAATACATAGTGATGTATATGGTCCATTGAAGGAAATAGCTAGAGGCGGTTTTCATTACTTTATTACCTTTACTGATGATAGATCAAGGTTTGGGTATTTGTATTTGATGAAATATAAACATGAATCCTTTGAAAAGTTCAAAGAATTTAAATCTGAAGTAGAAAATCAAATAGGAAAGAGTATTAAAGCTCTTCGATCAGATCGTGGAGGTGAATATTTGAGTACTTAATTTGATGAATACTTGAGAGAGCACGACATTGTTTCCCAGCTGACTCCTCCAGGAATGCCACAGCTGAATGGTGTATCTGAAAGAAGAAATCGTACCCTATTGGATATGGTAAGTAGTATGATGAGCTATACTGATATGCCAATCACCTTTTGGGATTTGCATTAGAATCAGCTTTGTATATTCTGAATAGGATTCCATCAAAATCAGTTTCTTCCACACCTTATAAGATATGGCATGGAAGAAAACCAAGTCTTAAGCATGTTAAGATTTGGGATTGTCCAGCTTATATCAAAAAGCTGAATACTGATAAATTGGAAACCATATCAGAAAAGGGTCAATTTGTTGGATATTCAAAAGATAGTTTTGGATATTATTTTTATTTGCCTACATGACAATAGGTTGTGGTGAGTAGAGATGTTACATTTTTTGAACAACAGTTTGTTCAAGATGGAGGCAAAGGAAGGCAAATAGAGTTGGAATTGGAGAATTCTAACCAACCAACTGATCAGATGGATATAGATCCATCTAGGCAACTTACACCCATTGATGAAACATTTATAGCTGTTCCTTATAGAACAACAAGGGTATCTCACCCACCAATGAGATATGGTTTCCTTCATGAAGAAGAACAAGAGTTGTCTACTTATGAAGAAGTAGATCATGGAGATGATCCACTTACCTATGAAGAAGCTATATCAGATATAAACTCTTCAAAATGGATTGATGCAATGAAATCCAAAATTGATTCCATGTATAAGAATCAAGTTTGGGATCTTGTTGACCCACCTGAAGGTATTGTACCTATAGAGAACAAATGGGTTTTCAAAAAGAAAATTGGTTCTGATGGAAAGGTAAAGACCTATAAGGCAAGGCTAGTAGCGAAACGGTTTCACCAAAGGTAAGGAATCAACTATGAGGAGACTTTCTCGCCTGTTGCCATGCTTAAATCAATTAGGATTCTATTAGCAATAGCTGCATACTATGATTATGAGATTTGGCAGTTGGATGTCAAAACAACTTGTCTCAATGGATACATTGAAGAAAACATTTTCATGGAACAACCTAGGGGTTTTGAATCCCAAGATGCTTCCAAGGTATGCAAGCTAAAGCGATCCATTTATGGGTTGAAGTAAGCTTCGAGGAGTTGGAACATCCATTTTGATGAAGCCATTAAATCATTTGGTTTTTATCAAAAATGAGGATGAGCCATGTGTATATAAGAAGGTTAGTGACTGTGCTATCACTTTCCTTGTCTTATATGTGGATGATATACTATTAATGGGTAATGACAGAGGTATGTTGACAACTGTAAAGGTATGGTTGTCAAATACATTCTCCATGAACGACTTAGGGGAGGCAACCTATATTATTGGGATTCACATCTATAGAGATAGAGCAAAAAGAATAATTGGTTTATCCCAAAGTCTATACTTGGAAAAGGTATTAAAGAGGTTTAACATGCTTGATTCCAAGAGAGTATTGTTATCAGTGAGACGTGGTATCCATCTTTCTAAAGAGATGTCTCCAAAGACACCTGAAGAAAGAGATAAAATGGCCAGGATTCCATATGCTTCGGCTATTGGAAGTTTAATGTATGCAATGTTGTGTACTAAGCTGAATATCACATATGTTGTTAGTTTGACTAGCAGGTATCAATCCAATCTAGGTTTGGAAAACTGGATAGCTGTCAAGAATATCCTTAAGTACTTGAGAAGAACTAAGGATTTATTCTTGATCTATGGAGGTGGAGACTTGCAATTGGATAGTTATACTGATTCTGATTTCCAATCAGATATCAATGATAGAAAGTCTACCTCTGGATATGTGTTTATGTGTAATGGAGGTGCAGTCAGTTGGAAGAGTTCCAAACAGAGTACGATTGTAGATTCCACTACCGAGGCTGAGTATATTGCTGCATCAGATGCTGCAAAGGAAGCTGTTTAGATAAAAAAGTTTGTGACAAAACTTACAGTAGTTCCTTCCATTGAGTTAGTAGTTCCACTACACTATGACAATAATGGAGCATTCATACAGGCTAAGGAACCAAGGTTTCACCAAAAATCCAAACACATAGAAAGGCGCTACCATATTATCAGATAAATAGTTGGGTGAGGTTATGTAGCCATGCAGAAAATAGCATTAGCTGAAAATCTAGATGATCCATTCACTAAGCCTATGTTACAGACTCCGCTAGACCGATATCTTGAGAAGATGGGTCTAAGATATTGTAATGAATAGCTCTAGTGCTAGTGGGAGATTGTTAGTAGTATGCCTTAGAGCATATCATTTAGTATGTATCTTGTACATGTTTTTATTAATAAAAGGCATTTCCACTTTTCTGTTTACATAATATATTTATGTGTAATAGAAAAGATCCATTGATATTTTGTTAGAAATTCTATTCTTAAGTTATTAAGAATATGAGTGACAGTATTTCTAGTACAAAGTATCATAAATAGGTTCACAATCAAGGATACTTCATAATAAGGACATGACTTATCCAGAAAGATTATATTCATGATTGTTCCCAAGTTATTTATATGAGATATAGATAAGATGGAATGGTGAGTCTCATGCCATATAACAAACATGATAGGCACTTATGCATGATAAGTAGGTTGAACCAGTGACACTTATGACAAGCACATGGAGTTAACTCTTGTCAATGCATTGTCATAAATCATATCAGTGCATATAATCTTTAGACCTGAGATAGCACAGTTATCTTGTATATAGGTAGTTTGAGTTTGATACTGCTTTCATACTTGTACTGTGTATGGGTATATGGGCATGTGTTGGCTCCTACTAGTTATATAAGGAGGTAGGTGTTAATCAAGATGGAATCTGTTCCTCTAAGTAAATAGAGATAAAATCATATGTTCATTTAATTATTCTTGATGTTTCAAGTTCCAGGCCAGGACAGATAGATTTATTCAGAAAGAGTTTCTGATGAGAAAATCTTTTTAATCAAGAAGTGAAATTAAAAGAGAACATAATATTCATAGCAAATGGAGTTTACCATAAACCATGACTCCAGCTTTAGTTGGGATTTTGTAACAGAGAGATTCTAGTGTATGGTAACATATGATTATAGGTTCATTTAAGGTAAACCTTATTACTGATTGGGTGGCCATGGCATGCTATGCTAGGTGTTAACCATGGTTTATGAGGTGCATAAAATGATTTAGAAAAATCATTTAGTGTAAGAAAGAGTTCTGATGATATTAAGAGTTCATATCATATGTCATTGCGAATTAGTGATGAGCCTAGTAAGTCACACACATACACAAGTTATCACCTAATTAAATATGATTTAATTAATTAATTAAAGAGTTTAATTAATTAATTAAATAGGTTTGGTTTGCAATGAGATTGCAAAGTCCCTAGCATGACTTGAAACCAAATCTAGGTTATTGGATGTATAGTATAAGTTAAATTTATATTTAAAGTGTTTAAATATGAATTTAATTAATGAGAAATGTAACACCCCTATGTTCGGTAGTGCGTTCTACTGTTCTGGTGACCAGTGTTGTCCGGACAGCTAGGATGCATAGAACTACACTTTGATATGAGTGAGGAGACATAAAATAATGAAATACAAGAAAAGAAAATACAAGAAAAACAAAGGAAAAATAATAGCAAAGAAATGTAACCAAGTTAAGCGAGCCGAGAACCCTAGCGATGAGTGATCGCACCGGGAAGTCACGGCGTGAACCATTGAGTAGCCCTGGACAGCGGAGAACCCTGAAAAATATTTTTAGGACTTAAATAGACCCCTATTGAAGTATAAATACTATTAGAAATATCAAATAAAAATTAAATAATTAGTACAAAGAAAAGTGAGAAATCGAAAAACGGACAAAACCCGGTGTTACCAAAAAATCAGGAATGCAACCCGAACAGGGGCATTGTGGCCATTTGACACCCCGAGTTGTCTTTTAACCTAAATTTCCATTAAAAATACATGATATTACACTTGGAAAATATAATGAAAAATTAATTTAGTGGTACCTAATGTAAATAGCAAAAATGAGGTATAATTTGGGTAATTAACACTTTTAACTTATGATATAATTAAGTATTGGTGAGTGGAGCACTATGGGGTTAAATTAATCTTTATGTGGGCAGGTGTATTTACACTAACACCTTCATCTTCTTCATTCACTCACCATTTCCGAATTTAAGAACTTCAAATCCCTCCCATGGCCGCCCAAAAGCATGGCTCACTTCACCCATTTTCAAGCTGAAGTTTCTTTACTTGTCTTAATTAATTTTGATCCCCACCTCACAAGGAAGAAGTAGATACTAAATTCAAGAGAGTTTGGTGAAGATTTAACAAGCCTCATCAATAGGTAAGTTTGTATTTTTTATTTTTGTTTTATTAAAGTTTGGAAGGATGTTATGGGTATTTGATTTATGGAGAGATTTTTGAGGTTTGATGTTAAAAGGGGGATGTGTACTTTTGGCAGCCGTGGAAACTCCTTGAAGACAGTTTATTTTTGCTTGTAAATGGTAGATTAAAGGATTGATTAAATGTTTAGGTGTGTAGGAAATTATTGGGTGTGTAGGAAATTTTGGAATTGATTTTGTGTTCACACTTAGCATGACAGTATCACATAATTCCTTCTCCATTTATGGGGTTGTGATCGTTTATTTTTCTCCCTCTCTGGTTTACCAGTTGAGGTGATCGGATGAGTACTCATTATATAGCTAGCTTCCTTCCTCATTGATTTCGATTAGTGGGGTTGTGATTGCTTTGTCGTGGTGTACAACGCGGCATTGATCAGAAAATTGTGTCATGGCTTAAGTTATGTATGAATTGGCAACACTGTATTCTTAAATTATTTGACTAAATTGTGTTATTATGAGCTTTGATAATTTGTGAAATGGAGTTTAAATTCTTATTGACATTCACTGTCTTTTGAATTTAACCATGTTTTGACTATTGAGATTTATTGTGATATTGTGAAATAGAGTTTAAATTCCTTATGACATTCATTGTCTTGAAATTAATTATGGTTTTACATATCCATCATTTATATGATTTATGAATTGTGATTTAAAGTTGTATTTGGTCAACGTTGTGCACCGCTGAGATATTGTCTCAACGATAGCTTTTTATTGCTGTCGCAGGTAGACAGACGGATAGGGCAGCAGACTAGGCTGCTAGTGCATTCAGCGAGAGATCATCGGGTATATTGAGTATACCACGTTTGCATTTTGTACTGTAATATATGTTTACTGTATGTATATATTGTTCTTGATTTTGAGCAGTTGAAAATTAAAGTTGTACATTGAAGTTGTAAAATAAATTATGAGTTATTTTGGCTTGTAAAAAAAAAATTATACTGTATTCCTTTTATCTCAGTCTTTGAAAAATTATTGTGGATTCGAGTTAAAAAAGTTATTGTGTTGAATTATGTTGGAGTTTGAGATTGAGAAAAATACTGAAGTGCTTTTTTTTACAAGTTTTCTGAAGAACTGTTTTGTTCAAAATACAGATGGCACTCTGCCAAAATTTTTACAGAAATCCCTAATAGTCCAAATGTGTTAGCTATTTCACTTCACTTCAAAAAGGTTTTTAACACCTGTAAATAGTGCTCAACACTTTAAAAAGAAGTAAGAAAAGTTTTAAAATCCCTTGTAGTGTATTTAATGGGTTATCAGTAGACGAAGTTCGTAATTCATTAGGTATACTATGGGATCATGTTATGCCTCACAGAGGGGTAGGGTGTGACATGTTTTAGTGGTATCAGAGCAAGTTTTTAAATTCTGTTTTCACCTGTAATTTGAATATTCTTTCTTCATAGTACAACTGCTCAATACCATTGTTTGATACATACAGTACATTACATTATAAATATGCACTAACGGGAGGAAATCTCCTTGTGTTAATTGTTCAGGAGGTCTAAGATCCTCGAATTGACTATGGAAGAGAGTGATCGTTTAATCGATCAACTGATAGAGGCTGAGGTACAAGTTGAGGCCCCAGCTCCACAAAGTGTCAAAGGCCCGACTGTACCAGTTTTATCGGTACAAATTACTACACAAATAGCCCAGCAAATGGCCACTTTCTTCCAACAAATGGCTGATAATCTGTCAGCCCAAGCCCAAGTACAGACCTAACCACCACAAGGGCAACATGAAATAGAGAAGAGGGATAAACCTATGGGTCAGAGCTCAAGTAGTAATTTGAGAAAGAGAAAATAATATGAGGAGCCCCGAGCTCAGGGATATAATAGAGGTGGATCATCAAGACAGAGACCACCAAAGTCCAATCGTCGAACAACTAGAAGTTCCTACCCTCCCTACCAATGCGAAAATTGTGGTACAAATCATGGTAGGGTATGCTACAAGGCCATAGGAGCCTATTATAACTGCGGAGGCATAGGACACTTTGCCAAGGACTGCACCAGTAGTCGCAAAGTTGGACCACCTCCTACTACTGTAGAAGGGTCAGTTCAGAGCCCTGTCACCAGAAGTTCACAACCACCCAACAGAGGTAGAGGCAGGGGTAGAGGTAGCCTAGCAGGCAGCCAAGGCACAGTGAAACATTCAGAGCAAAATAGTGCTCCAGTCAGAATCTATGCAATGAGACAGAGAGAAGAGGCCGAGACATCTGATGTTGTGGCTGGTACCTTCTGAAATTTTAATCAAGATGTGTTTGTGTTATTTGATCCGTGTTCTACCCATTCTTATGTGAGTGCTAGCATCATTGATTGCATTGCTGTTCCATGTACAAAAATGGCCTTTGAGGTGCTAGTAACAAGTCCGTTAGGACAGGAGGTTAGGGTTAATAAAATGTATAGGGATTGTCATTTGGTGATCCAAGGACACACTTTTCTATCTGATTTCATTGAAATGCCCTTTAGAGATTATGATATCATCTTGGGCATGGATTGGTTAGCCAGGCATCATGCCATGATTGACTGTAGGCTGAAGACAGTCACTTTTGGTCTCCCTCAATACAGTGATGTGGTAATACATGGGGAGAGGCAGCTATTGCCATCAAACATCATTTCAGCTGCACTAGCTAGAAAAATGATCAGAAAGGGGTGTGAAGCATACTTGGCACATGTGGTAGACACCCAAGTGGGGAGTCCAGCATTGAAAGACATCCCTACAGTACATGACTTTCCAGATGTCTTTCCTGATGAATTGTCAGGATTACCTCCGGAAAGAGAAGTGCAGTTTGAAATTAATGTTATGCCGGGTGTGGATCCAATCTCCATAACACCATACAGAATGGCACCAGCAGAGTTGAAGGAGTTGAAGGTACAGTTGCAAGAACTATTTGAAATGGGATTCATCCGCCCTAGTGTGTCACCTTGGGGAGCACCAGTATTGTTGTTAAGAAGAAGGATGGCACTCTTCGTTTATGTATTATTTGACCTAGAACCTGCATACTTTTATGTTAGTGTTAGAACTATATGTTCTGTTATTATTCCTTTATAGGGGAATAAATTTTGATGCATTAGTGATTAGTCCTTTAAGATAAGGATTGTGATAATAAGTGAAATTAGTTTTGAAAGAGTTTATTAGCAAAAAGTATTTTCTAACACACCATAAATTATAAAGCTAAACGGCAAGCCTACTTAATGTAAGGCAAGAGGACGTAAAAGTAAGATGCAGTAATAGAATTGTTCTAGATGAAGGCAGAAATGTTACTGTTAGTAATTGTTAATGGATATTGTAATCAGAATAAATTTCGAATATCAGTGAATTCAAAAAGGATAAAAGATAGGAAAGTTTGATCTATTGGGATGTATCGTAGTAACTATGCAATGTTCTTGATGTTTATACTGTAAGCTGCAGATTACAGTACTGACTTGAGATTATTGTGTAGAGCTACGTACTACCCGATAGTACACCTAGATGAGAATAATTGCCAACGGCATCTGTTTTGGTATAGTTATGCCAGGACAGAATTTAATTGTTAGAAATAAGTTTGAAAATCCTACTTAGGGATCTAAAACTCAAAAGTTAGAATATCGAAAGATTATAGTCAGTACAAAAGGAAGTAAGTTATAGAATATTGACAGATAAAAAGAGTATGGACGTCAAAATTCGAACAGTTGGTTCAGATATAACAAAGAAATGTTACGAATGTGAGGAAGACTATGGCAAGTCTCAGAGTTTCTCTTTTGTCCATGGTATACGAATTGAAAGCACAGCATGCCAGTTACAGACAGTAGTTACATGGCATGTACAGCCAATATTGATTGATCAGATCAGAATGGCTATTCATAATGATGATAAATATCAGAAGCTACTGAAAGAAGTCTAGCAGGGCAAGAAACCTGAATTTTCTGTGAAAGATGATGGTTTATTGCTACATTAGGGCAGAATGTGCGTTCCTAATGATGCTGAATTGAGACAGATCATTATGAAGAAAGCACATGAGTCTCCTTTTGCTATGCACCCTGGTGGAACTGAAATGTATAGAGGGCTGAAAGAGCATTACTGGTGGATGGGTATGAAGAGAGATATAGCTGAATTTGTTTCCAAATGCCTAACTTGTCAGCAAGTAAAGGCAGAACATCAAGTTCCAGCTGGTTTATTACATCCTTTACCAGTACCAGAGTGGAAATGGGAATGAATAACTATGGATTTGGTTACAGGACTTCCAAGAACACAAAATAGTCATAATGCAGTATGGGTTATAGTTGACAGATTGACCAAGTCTGCTCACTTTTTGCCAGTTTGAATGGACTATAGCCTAGAAAGATTGGCCAGATCGTACATATATGAGATTGTAAAATTGTAGGGAGTGCCAGTATCAATTGTGTCTGACAGAGATCCTAGGTTCACTTCTAGATTCTGGGGGAGTCTTCAGAGAGCCCTAGGAACTAGATTGAACTTCAGCACAGCATTCCACCCACAGACAGATGGCCAGTCCGAAAGGGTACTTCAGATATTGGAGGATATGCTACGGGCTTGTGTGATTGAGTTTGAAGGTAGTTGGGATACACACTTGCCTTTGATTGAGTTTACTTATAACATCAGCTATCAATGAAGCATTGGGATGCCTCTATATGAAGCTTTGTATGGCAGAAAGTGCAGAACTCCCTTATGTTGGGATGAAGTAGGTGAAAGGAAGATGATTGGGCCAGAAATTGTTCAGCAGACAGAGGAAAATATCAGATTGATCAGAGATAGACTCAAGGTGCATCGGTATCGTCAAGTCCTATGTTGATCTGAAGAGAAGAGATATTGAATATGCAGTGGGTGATAAGGTATTCCTCAAAGTTTTTCCTTGGAAGAGGATTATGAGATTTGGCAGAAAGGGGAAACTGAGTCCTCGTTTCATCGGACCATATGAGGTTCTGGAAAGAGTGGGTCCTTTGGTATATCGGTTGGCATTACCTCCAAAGTTAGCAAGGATACAAAATGTTTTCCATGTGTCCACGTTAAGGAGGTACAGATCAGACCCATCTCATGTACTATCAGTTGAAGAGATTGAGGTAAATCCAGACCTCTCCTATGAGGAAAAACCCATAGAAATTCTGGCTTATGAGGTGAAGCAACTAAGGAATAAACAGATACACCTGGTTAAAGTGCTGTGGAACCATCATTCAGGCCAGGAAGCTACTTGTGAACGTGAAGAGGATATGAGGAGACAACACCCACAGCTATTTAGAGACTAATGCCAGGTGAAATTTTGAGATGAAATTTATTTAGGGGGGGGGGGGGTGGAGAATTGTAACACCCCTATGTTCGGTAGTGCTTTCTACTGTTCTGGTGACCAGTGTTGTCCGGACAACTAGAATGCCTAGAACTACACTTTGATATGAGTGAGGAGACATAAAATAACGAAATACAAGGAAAGAAAATACAAGAAATATAAATGAAAAATAATAATAAAGAAATGTAACCAAGTTAAGCGAGCCGAGAACCCTAGCGATGAGTGATCGCATCGGGAAGTCACGGCGTGGACCGTTGACTAGCCCTGGACCGCGGGGAACCCTGGAAAATATTTTTAGGACTAAAATAGACCCTTATTGAAGTATAAATACCATTAAAAATATCAAATAAAAATTAAATAATTAGTACAAAGAAAGTGAGAAATCGAAAAATGGACAAAACCTGGTGTTACCGAAAAATCGAGAATGCAACATGAACAGGGGCATTGTGGTCATTTGACACCCCGAGTTGTCTTTTGACCTAAATTTCCATTAAAAATACATGATATTACACTTGGAAAATATAATGAAAAATTAATTTAGACCAACCTAATGTAAATAGCAAAAATGGGGTATAATTTGGGTAATTAACACTTTTAACTTATGATATAATTAAGTATTGGTGAGTGGAGCACTATGGGGTTAAATTAATCTTTATATGGGCAGGTGTATTTCCACTAACACCTTCATCTTCTTCATTCACTCACCATTGCTGAATTCAAGAACTTCAAAACCCTCCCATGGCCGCCCAAATGCATGGCTCACTTCACCCATTTTCAAGCTGAATTTTCTTTACTTGTCTTAATTAATTTTGTTCCCCACCTCACAAGGAAGAGTTAGATACTAAATTCAAGGGAGTTTGGTGAAGATTTAACAAGCCTCATCAATAGGTAAGTTTGTATTTTTTATTTTTGTTTTATTAAAGTTTGTAAGGATGTTATGGGTATTTGATTTATGGAGAGATTTTTGAGGTTTGATGTTAAAAGGGGGATGTGTACTTTTGGCAGCCATGGAAACTCCTTGAAGATAGTTTATTTTGGCTTGTAAATGGTAGATTAAAGGATTGATTAAATGTTTAGGTGTGTAGGAAATTATTGGGTGATGTATACTTAGTATATGTGAATGTGTATTTGAAATTTGAAGCTTGGAAATTAATGGAATGTAAATGCATGAATCGGCAGCCTGGTTTGGTGAACCATAGGGATGTTATTTCATGTTTGGATTATGAAATATTAATGTTGAATTGTGATAGTTGTTAGGGCAGCTTGGGTATATGTGTGATGGTGTGAGGTTGGGCATGTAAATGAGCATGAATAGGTGATTAAATTGTTGTAATTGAGTTTGACAAATTCTGCACTTTATGGTGTATGTTGAATGTGATTGTAAGCTGCCAAAATGATCAACAATATGTGGTAAAATATGTTTAGGTTATGGTACAAACCAAAGTTGACATGAATGTGAAGTTTGGCAATGCTAAAAGTGACCTTTGATGAGAAATGAAGAAAATGCAATAGGGCAGTTTGTGTTTTGGGCTTAGAACCTTAAGTGTGTGGCTCCAATTGGTATGAGACCAATTGGAGGTGAAACTAGGCACAAAATGTGCCAACTTTCATGAAGGAAGCTTGCCAAAATTTTGCTTTTAATGTAACTTGAAAAGTGATGAAATCCGAATTAGTGCAATTAAGGCCTAAAAATTGACCATTTGGGTAGTAGTTAGTGTTTAGCCCATAACTCACTCAAAACAGGTCCAATTGACCTGAAATTTTGACCATGAATAGTTAAGACCTATATCTACAAGTCTTATGAAGACACCAAAGCCCAGAAACGACCATAAGCAAGTCAAACAGCTTGCACAAATTCGGGTCCAAAAACTGGCAGAACCTAAAATGACCTAAAATGACCTAAAGTGACCAATTTTGATGCATTTTGACCAGCAATAGTAAAATGACCATAACTTGGACTACATAACTCAAAATGACCTGAAATTTTGCCCTGCATGAAATAAGACATAGATCTACAAGTTTGTAGTTTTGACCGAAACTCGAAAACCGTGGGAACTAGATCGTACGACTAGGTCAAACTAGTATCCCGGAATCCAGCAAATTGCAAGAAAATGCAAGATACATGGAAATGAGTTTGGTAACATGTACCAACCCTAAAAGACTATTGAATGTGACATATTAGTAACATTAAAACCTAATTTACCTAGAATGCATCGAGGGCCGACATGTTAGGTTGACTAAGCAAATAGTAGAATTCAGTGAATTAATTATCAAGCATTATCATTAGAGACAGTTTAAATGGGTACTGAAACACCTCAAATTGTGTTTCTTAGTTAGCAAAGACTCAGGGAAAGGGAAGGAAATACTGAGTCAAGGCCAGGAGATAGTTATCAGAGGTTTGTGCACAACAGTTATTTCTTTTGAATTTTTCAATTGAAATAAATTATGACTATTTGTATATTATTGTTTTCAATTATGGAAATGTGTTTGAATGGATACTTATTGTTTGAAAAGCATTGTAAATGGTTTCAAATTGTGAAAAAATTGATTTAGTGTGATTTATGAAAATTGAAGTTAATTATGAATTGTGTTGGCATTTTGTGAATGAAATTATGACTTTGGAAATTTATTGGATTCTCACGAATCATTTGAATAAAATGTTTGGAATTGATTTTGTGTTCACACTTAGCATGACAGTATCACATCATTCCTTCTCCATTTATGGGGTTGTGATCGTTTATTTTTTTCCCTCTCTGGTTTACCAGTTGAGGTGATCGAATGAGTGCTCATTATATAGCTAACTTCCTTCCTCATTGATTTCAATTAGTGGGGTTGTGATTACTTTGTCGTGGTGTACAACGCGGCATTGATCGGAAAATTGTGTCATGGCTTAAGTTGTGTATGAATTGGCAACATTGTATTCTTAAATTATTTAACTCAATTGTGTTATTATGAGCTTTGATAATTTGTGAAATGGAGTTTAAACTCTTATTGACATTCACTGTCTTTTGAATTTAACCATGTTTTGACTATTAAGATTTATTGTGATATTGTCAAATAGAGTTTAAATTCCTTATGACATTCATTGTCTTGAAATTAATTATGGTTTTATGTATCCATCATTTATATGATTTATGAATTGTGATTTAAAGTTGTATTTGGTTAATGTTGTGCACCACTGAGACATTGTCTCAAATGATAGCTTTATTCTTTGTCATGTGACAGACGGATAGGGCAGCAGACTAGGCTGCTAGTGTATTCAGCGAGAGATCATCGGGTATATTGAGTATACCACATTTGCTTTTTGTACTGTAATGTATGTTCACTGTATGTATATATTGTTCTTGATTTTGAGTAGTTGTAAATTAAAATTGTACATTGAAGTTGTAAAATAAATTATGAGTTATTTTAGCTTGTAAAAAAAAAAATTATACTGTATTCCTTTTATCTCAGTCTTTGAAAAATTATTGTGGATTCGAGTTGAAAAACTTATTGTGTTGAATTATATTGGAGTTTGAGACTGAGAAAAATACTGAAGTGCTTTTTTTTACAGGTTTTCTGAAGAACTGTTTTGTTCAAAATACAGATGGCACTCTGCCAAAATTTTTACAGAAATCCCTAATAGTCCAAATGTGTTAGCTATTTCACTTCACTTCAAAAAGGTTTTTAACACCTATAAATAGTGCTCACCACTGTAAAAAGAAGTAAGAAAAGTTTTAAAATCCCTTGTAGTGTATTTAATGGGTTATCAGTAGACGAAATTGGTAATTCATTAGGTATACTACGGGATCATGTTATGTCTTACAGAGGGCTAGGGTGTGACAAGAAATTAATTAATAGATATTAATTAATTAATTTATATTTGATATAAATTGATTATAAGAAGAGAAATAATTATTTTAGGTTGAGAACTCAAAATTAAGACACGGGAGCATTTTGGTCATTTCACAGGGTAACATGTGCCACCATGAGATGGTGACACATGGCATTACACATAAGCTTGCCAAATATTTTTTTTAATCATGTAAGATGATTAAAATTAAGATTAGATATAGGTTTGACACTTGGCACAATGTGATTGGGTTAATTAAACCTAGAACCAATCAGAGGGTGACTTGTGGCAAGGGTTTAATGTGTTAACCTAGCTATATAAGTGTTGTTATGAAAAGAAAACAACACAACCAGTAGCTGCTCCTCTTTGTGCTGCCACCTAAAGGCTCCTCTCCCTCTCTTCTTCTTTATCTCTCATCTATTCCAAGAGATTAGCAAACAATCTCTTGAATTAAAAGTACTAGAAATTATTTCTAGTGTCCTGTTTACATCTTTAATCTCTTAAAAGGCAAAACTTGATTTTCTAATTAATAGAAAAAGCTTTAGAAGCTGTGCAAGGGCTGCCATAGGTGAACTTGGTGTGGACAAGCTAGAGGGACAACATCTGGTGCCCTAAAAACGCATCCGAAAGGCACAAATACACTGCAGTGCATCAAGAGATTAGTGTATTTGTTCTTGATCTAATATAGGCTTCTAAAATTAATCTGATTAATTTTAAAATCTTAAATGGCAAATACAGATCCAAAAGCATATTAAAAGTGTTTTAATATGTTGTTTATCATTGAAATCAAATAGATAAAAATAAATCTTGCATGATGCATGTGACCCTAGGTGAAAAATTTTGAATTCAATGGTATAAAATTGTGTTTTTCACGCTTCCGCTCCTTCACAATTAAGGTATTCCTTGTTACTGATTGGGTGGCCATGGCACACTATGCTAGGTGTCAACCATGGTCTATGAAATGCCTAAAATGATTTAGAGAAATCATTTATGGTAAGAAAGAGTTCTGATGATATTAAGAGTTAATATCATATCTCATTGCCAATTAGTGATGAGCCTAGTGAGTCACACACATACACAAGTTAATCACCAAGTAAAATGTGATTTAATTGATTAATTAAATAAGTTTGATTTGCAAAAAGATTGCAAAGTCTCTAGCATGACTTAAAACCAAATCTAGATTATTGGATGTATAGTATAAGTTAAATTTATATTTGAAGTGTTTAAATATGAATTTAATTGTGAGAAATTAAGTAATAGAGATTAATTAATTTATTTATATTTGATATAAATTGATTTGAAGAGAAATAATGATTTTGGGTTGAGAACTCAAAATTACAACATAAGGGTAATTTGGTCATTTCACATGGTTACATGTGGCACCATGAGATGGTGACACATGGCATTATATAAGTTTGCCATTTAACACCCCTATATTCGGTAGTGCGTTCTACTATTCCAGTGATCGGTGTCTGTCCGGACAGCTAGAATGCCTGGAACTACATTTAAATGTTAGTGAGGAGACATAAAATAATGAAATACATGGTAAGAAAAACAAAAGGAAAATACGAGCAATGAAATGTAATTAGGTTAAACGAGCAAAAAACCCTAGCGATGGGTGACCACACCGAGAAGTTGTGGCGAGGACCGTTGACTATCCCTAGATTGTGGGGAACACTGGGAAATATTTTTGAGACTTAAATAAACATCTATTGAGGTATAATTGACTTAGAAAATATCAAAGAAAAATTAGTAAGTCTGTATAAATAAAAACGAAAATTAAAGAAATCAGCAGGTCAAGGATTTAATCGGTAGCACAGAAAAATCAAAAATGTAAATAGAAGAGGGGCATTTTGGTCAATTGACACCTAAAGTTGGCTTTTAACCTAAATGTCCATTAAAAATAAGTAGTATTAAATTTTGGAAACCCCATAAAAAAATGCAATTATGTATGTTATGAAATTTAGGTAAATGTGGGGGATTAAATGCAATTGTTAAAACTTTGGATTATAATAAGATTTAAATGGGTTAGTGGAGAACTATGGATACCTTAAAAATTACTAAGGGATAGGTGTATAGCCATTACATCTTCTTCTTCCACAAATTTCTTCAAATTGCCGAATTCATCTTCTCTCAAAACACCATGGTCGGCCAAGCTTGAAGTTCCACGCCACCTTGATTCAACCATGGAATCCTCTAGTCTTCTTCACTAAAATTGGTCTATACATCTTGGGCAACATATTGGCAACAAGAAAGAAGAGTTTTGGTGGAGTTTTGAGAAACCTCACAAGAGGTAAGTGTCCATTTCTTCTTCCTTTCTTAAGTAAACTCAATTTCTATATTGAGATAAGTAAATTGATGAAGAAATTTTGAGGTTTTGACGAGTTATTGGAGGGTACTATTTTTGGAAGCCATGGAATCTCATGGTTAATGAATTATTCTTACATATATTTGTTGGGAATTAATGTTCATTAAGGTGATTTAATTTGCTAGTAAGTTATTTCCATGTGTATGTGATGAATGTGCATTTGAAATTAGAGTTGAAGAAATTATGGAAGGCTTATGCATTTTGGGGCAATTCAGTAGCCTTATGACTTGTTGAAGAATGCTTAAATTCATGAAGTTATTTGATGAAGTGTGGTATTAAGGATTGATGAATATATATGTAATTTGGTAGTGGAAGTTACATGTAATATTTTGGAGTATTTATGTGTATACATTGTTAGAATTGGACTTTGTATTTTAGGATTATATTTGGTGTATTAAAGGTCATTGTATTCTGCCAAATTGACTATAATATAAAATGATTGATGAATATGGTAATGTACAAAGTCAGAATTAGGTGTGGAAGGTAAGCTAGAATAAGTTGAATGTGCATTTGGAATGGTGTTTGAGAGAAATGTCAAGGGCAGTATACAATTGAGCTTATAACCCTAAATGTGTGACCCCCAATTGGTATGAGGCTAATTGGAGGTGAAACTAGGCACAAAATGTGCCAACTTTCATGTTGGAAGCATGCCTAAATTCTATCCGGAAAGTGACACTAAAACTGACCTAATCTGGATTTATAACCTTTCAAACCTGAAAATTTACCATTTGAATAGTAATTACGTAATTGGCCATAACTCCCTGTACACAGGTCCAAATGACTAGAAATTTATGTCGTTAGAAAGCTTGGACATAGGGCTACAACTTTGGTTAAGACCACCAAGCCCAGAAATGCCATTAAGCAAGTCAAAATGATTGCCCAAGTTGGGTTACAAAAACTGGCTGAATTGACTTTGACCTAAAAATGAACTAATTGTGCAATGTAAGTGCAATTTGACTAGCTATAGTAAAATGATCATAATTTGGTCCGTAGAATTCCAAATAACATGAGATCAGTGGCAAAATTTCAATAAGACATAGAGCTACATTATTGATAGTTTGACCAAAACCCAGAAATAAAGAGAAATAGGTCAATTAGCTAGGTCAAGGCAGCATACCAAATCTGAAAAACTGCAATAAAATGCAAAGTCTAGAAAATGTCATTTTAAGCTTATGTGAGGATACAATTAAATAAATATGCAATAAATTATTAGAATTATTATGATATGTGACTGAAACACTATAAATTGTGTGTTTCAGTTGAAAAGGATATTAAGAACATAAGGAATATTGAGTCAAAGCCTAGAGGCGACTCAAATAAGGTCTGTGCACAATAACTCTAAATTATTGTTTTCACATTGAAAACTTGATTTATTCCCTATTGTAAATGTATTGTTTTAATTATGAATTTCGAGAATTATTTTATTGCCACTTTGTGCCTGTAAATTGGACTTTGGAAAATGATTGGATTTTTCATATTTGAATAAATTGTTTTAAATTGTTTTCGGATTCACACTTAGCATGACAGTACCACATTATTCCTCCTCCATGTATGGGGTTGAGATCAATTATTTTCCTCCTTCTCTAGCTTACTAGTTGAGGCGAGATTGGATGAGTACTCATTAGCTAGCTAGCCACCTCCCTCAATGATTTCGATTAGTGAGGTTGTAGATTGCTTTGTCGTGGTGTACAACGCGGTATTAATAAAAAATTTTGTGTCATGACCTAAGATGTGTATGGATTGGCAACACTGTGTTTATTAAATTATTTGATAAAATTGTATTATAAATGTGATTTGAAAATTGTGAAATGGAATTGTGAACTGTTTGAATTTTGATTTAACTGTGAATGTTATATAATCAGCATTTTAATTTTTTTTTGTGCACCACTAAGTAAATTATACTCAGCGATAGCTTATTTTGCTGTCGCAGATAAAGGAAAAGAGTAAGCAGCAGAATGAGCTGCTATTGAGATAGAGGACTTTGCTAAATTTTGTACGGGTATTATTTAATACCTAATGTATTTATTTTGATGTAAATATAGTAGTGTTCATATGTATTAATGTAAATTGAGCAGTTGTATAATAAAACTTGTAATAATATTATCTTTTGGATGTTTATGTTTATAAATTAAAGTATGAATGTAAATTAATTAATTGAATGCATGTGTATGAATTATTTTGAAATTTTTGAGATGACAAATTTTGATTTGAATTGTGGATTTTGAATTGAATTGTTGTTGAGGATGTTGGTTTGAAATATTTAAAGGTTAGGGATTGTGCTTAAAAATCATTGGGAGTGCTTTTTATAGGTTTTTGAAGAACTATTTTCTCAAAATACAGACAGTACTCTACCGAAATTTTTACAATAATTGCAAAAAAATAAAAGTTGTCAAAAATTCTACCTAATATTTAAACTTCAAATAAAAGTTTTAGTACTTGTCAAAAGTGCTCCCTACCTTCAAAAGATGTAAAATTGTTTTAAAATCCCTTGTAGTGTATTTAATGTGTTATTGGTAGGCGAAGTTCAGTAATTCATTAAGTATACTACAAGATCATGTTACGCCTTACTAAGGGGTAAGGTGTGACATGTTTTAGTGGTATCAGAGCATGGTTTTGAACTAAGTTTTGATTATGAATTTGATTATTTCTTTTGATAAGTACAATTACTCAAGTGTCCTAAATTGATACGTATGATTACATCATGAATGAGAACTAACGGAGATCAACCTCCTTGTGTTTGTTATCAGGGAGTAGAAAATTATTAGAATCGGAATGGAAGAAGGAGTTCATTCCGTGGAACAATTTGTTACGGCTGAGGCACAAGGGGGAAGCCTTAGCACTCTAGAATGTGAGTGGGTCAGCCACTCCAGCTCTTCAAGTACCACAGTTTCCTACTCAGTTTGCATAGCAGATGGCTGCCTTTTTCCAACAAATGGCTAGGAATTTGCCAACACCAGCCCAAACTCAAGCACTAGTAGCACAATCACAGCCCTCAGCAAGACAGTATGAGAAATTGATGAAGTTTGGGGCTGCAGAATTCAAGGGAACAGTGGATCAACTAGAAGCAAAACAGTGGTTAAAAAGGATGGAATGGGTGTTCAGGAAGTTACAGTGTGCTGAAGAACTAAAATACTCTGTATCACTTCTGCAAGGGGATGCCTATGAATGGTGGAAGACCATCCCCTACAGGGAGTTTTGACAGAAGTGGGTCCCTGATGCTTTTTTGGATATGAAGTTACAAGAATTCTTGAGTTTGAAACAAGGGAACAGAACCATAGCAGAGTATGAGAGATATTTCTCTCGACTGAGCCACTATGCGGGAAGCTTAGTTTCCACCCCTAGAGATAGGTGTAAGCGGTTAAGGCCTAATATAAGAATGCAAGTTATGGGCTTTCGACATCAGAATTTCTCTGAGTTTATCTCACAAGCCCTGAAACTGGAAAGGATAGAACTAGAAGGGGCCGTTAAGAAGGGTACACAAGAGAAAGAGAAGACTTAAAAGGTTACTGGTCAGGCACCTAAAAGTGGTTCAAGGAAGAGGAAGAATTTTGGGGGATCTAGCTCCCGTAAATCTGGCAGAGGCAGATTTACTGACCAGAGACCACCCTGATCTGGTCAGCAGATTTAGCAGGCACCTCGAGGTGCATTATCGGTCTGCCAATGCTAGACCTGTGACAGAATACATGGTGGGGTATGCTTCAAGCCACAGGCGCATGTTTTAATTATGCACAGATTAGACATTTTGCAAAAGATTGTACCAATCCACACTGTTCTAGTCCATCTGCAACATTATAGGGATCAGCCTAAGCCTCTACACCGAGGGGCTCACAACCAGCTAGCAGAGGCAGAGGCGGAGGTAGTACTCTAGGAAGTCAGAGCACAGTAAATTAGCTTGAGCAAGCTCTAGCTAGGGTGTATACAATGAGACAGCGAGAAGAGGCTAAGACTTCAGACATAATTGCTAGTACCTTTTCAATCTTTAATCAAGATGTGTATGTTTTGTTTGACCCCAGGTCTACACACTCATATGTTATTGCCAGCATTGCTTGCCTTACTGCTGTTACTTTGTGAAAATGGATTTTGAGGTGCTAGTAACAAGTTCGTTTGGACTAGAGGTTAGGGTCAACAGAATGTATAAGGATTGTCCTTTGGTGATCAAAGGACATAGTTTTTTGTCCGATTTGATAGAAATGCCCTTCAGAGATTATGATATCATCTTGGGCATGGATTGGTTAGCCAGGCATCACGCCATGATTGACTGTAGACTGAAGACAGTCACTTTTGGTCTCCCTCAGTATAGTGATATGGTGATACATGAGGAGAGGCAACTATTACTGTCAAACATCATTTCGGTTGCACTAGCCAGAAAAATGATTAAAAAGGGGTGTGAAGCATACTTGGCTCATGTGGTAAACACCCATGTGGGGAGTCCAGCCTTGAGGGACATCCCTATAGTATGTGACTTTCCAGATGTGTTTCCTGATTAATTGCCAGGATTACCTCCAAAAAGAAAGGTGCAGTTTGAGATTGATGTTATGCCTGGTGTGGATCCAATCTCCATAACACCATACAGAATGGCACCAGCAGAATTGAAAGAGTTGAAGGTGCAGTTGCAAGAACTACTTGACAAGGGCTTCATTCTCCCTAGTGTGTCACCTTGGGGAGCGCCAGTGTTGTTTGTTGAGAAGAAATATGGCACTCTCTGCTTGTCTATTGATTACCGACAGTTGAATAAGGTGACAATAAAGAATAGATACCCACTACCCCGCATTGATGACCTGTTTGATCAGTTGAAGGGTGCAACTGTGTTCTCCAAAATTGACCTGAGATTAGGTTATCGCCAGCTGAAGGTGCAAGAGCAGAGTATCCCTAAAACTGC
The DNA here is from genome assembly GCF_030052815.1 of Hevea brasiliensis. Lineage (NCBI taxonomy): Eukaryota > Viridiplantae > Streptophyta > Magnoliopsida > Malpighiales > Euphorbiaceae > Hevea > Hevea brasiliensis. Next base: position 47,931,101 of record NC_079495.1, read on the forward strand.
TTTTAGAACTCAATATGGCCATTATGAGTTCCTAATCATGCCATTCGGGTTAACTAATGCTCCGACTGCTTTTTATGGATCTGATGAACACTATCTTCATACCATACCTCGACCAGTTTACGGTGGTGTTTATTGATGACATTTTGATATATTCGAGGAATACAGAGGAGTATGATAGACATCTACGGATTGTGCTACAGACTTTGAGGGAGAAACAGTTATACATCAAATTGTCAAAATGTGAATTTTGGTTGAAGGAAATCTTTTTCTTGGGACATATTATGTTAGCTGAAGAGATTAAGGTAGATTCTAGCAAGGTAGAAGCTATCCTTAATTGGAAGCCACCCAGAAATATTATAAAAGTTTGTAATTTTCTGGGTTTACCTAGATACTATCGACGTTTTGTTAAGGGATTTTCTATATTGGCTTCTTTACTGACCAAGCTGCTTCAGAAAGATGTGAAATTTCAGTGGATGGATAAATGCCAGCAAAGTTTTGATGAATTGAAAATATTTTTTACTGAAGCTCTAGTCCTGACTTTACCTACCCCGGGTAAAGAATACACAGTTTATAATGATGCTTCTCACAATGGGTTAGGCTGTGTACTAATGCAAGAGTGAAATGTTATTGCATATGCATCACGCCAGTTGAAGCCACATGAGAGGAACTACCCGACACATGACTTGGAGCTTGCAGCTATTGTATTTTCTCTTAAGATCTGGAGACACTACTTGTATGTGGACAAATGCTACATTTACATATATCATAAGAGTTTGAAGTATTTGGGCACTCAAAAAGAGTTGAATTTGAGACAGAGGAGATGGTTGGAACTAACAAAAGACATTGATTGTCTGATAGATTATCAGCCAGGAAAAGCAAATGTGGTGGCTGACGCCTTAAGTCGGAAGACTATGGCAAGTCTAAGAGTTTCTCTTTTATCCATGGTACATGAGTTGAAAGCATTGCATGCCAGTTTGGAGGTTACTGATGAGGAATAAACAGTAGTTACATGGCATGTACAGCCAGTATTGATTGATCACATCATAATGGCTACTTAGAATGATAAAAGATATCAGAAGCTACTGAAAGAAGTCCAAAAGGGCAAGAAAACCGAATTCTCAGTGAGAGATGATGGCCTGCTGCTACACCAGGGTAGAATATGCGTTTCTAATGATGTTGACTTGAGACAGATCATTATGAAGGAAGCACATGAGTCTCTTTTTACTATGCATCCTGGTGGCACTAAAATGTACAGAGAGCTGAAAGAGCATTACTGGTGGATGGGTATGAAAAAAGATATAGCTGATTTTGTCTCCAAATGCCTAACTTGTCAGCAAGTGATGTTAGAATATCAAGTCCCAGCTAGTTTACTACATCCATTGCCAATACCTAAATGGAAATGGGAGCGAATAACTATGGATTTTGTAATGAGACTTCCAAAAACACAGAAGAATCATGATGCAGTATGGGTCATAATGGACAGATTGACAAAATCTGCTCATTTTCTGCTAGTTCAAATGGACTATAGCTTAGAGAGATTGGCCAAGCTGTACTTTGATGAGATTGTCAGACTACATGGAGTGCTAGTATCGATTGTGTCTGATAGAGATTCTAGGTTCACTTCTAGATTCTGGGGTAGTCTTCAGAGAGCCCTAGGAACAAGATTAAACTTTAGCATGGCATTCCACCCACAGACAGATGGCCAGTTTGAGAGGATAATTCAGATATTAGAGGATATGCTACGGGCTTGTATGATTGAATTTGAAGGTAGTTGGAATACACACTTGCCTTTGATTAAGTTTGCTTACAATAACAGCTACCAATCAAGCATTGGGATGCCTCCATATGAAGCTTTGTATGGCAGAAAGTGCAGAACTCCCCTATGTTGGGATGAAGTAAGTGAAAGAAAGATGATTGGGCCAAAAATTGTTTAGCAGACAGAGGAAAAGATCAGATTGATCAGAGATCAACTCAAGGCTGCATCAGACTGTCAGAAGTCCTATATTGATCTAAAAAGAAGGGATATTGAATATGTAGTGGATGATAAGGTATTCCTCAAAGTTTCCCCTTTGAAGAAAATTATGAGATTTGGTAGAAAGGGGAAACTGAGTCCTCATTTCATTGGACCATATAAGGTTCTGGAAAGAGTGGGTCCTCTGGCATATCGATTGGCACTACCTCCCGAACTAGAGAAGATACATAATGTCTTCCATGTGTCCATGTTGAGGAGGTATAGATTCGACCCATCTCATGTACTACCAGTAGAAGAGATTGAGGTAAATCCAGACCTTTCATATGAGGAAGAACCCATAGAGATTCTGGCATATGAAGTGAAGCAGCTGAGGAATAAGCAGATACCACTGGTGAAAGTGTTATGGAACCATCATTCAGGCCAGGAAGCTACTTGGGAACGTAAAGAGGACATGAGGAGACAACACCCACAGTTGTTCAGAGACTGATACCAGGTAAAATTTTGAGACGAAATTTATTTTAAGGGGAGGAGAATTGTAACACCCCTATATTCGATAGTGCGTTCTACTATTTCGATGACCGATGTCTGTCCAGACAGCTAGAATGCCTGGAATTACACTTAAATATTAGTGAGGAGACATAAAATGATGAAATATATGGTAAGAAAAACAAAGGAAAAAAGAAAAAGAGCAATGAAATCTAATTAGGTTAAATGAGCTAAAAACCCTAATAATGGGTGACCGCACCAGGAAGTTGCGGCGAGGACCATTGACTAGCCTTGAACTATGAAAAACCCTGAGAAATATTTTTAAGACTTAAATAAATATTTATTGAGGTATAATTGACTTAGAAAATGTCAAAGAAAAATTAGTAAGTCAGTATAAATAAAAATGAAAATTTAAGAAATCGGCGGGTCAAGGATTTAATCGGTAGCACCGAAAAATAGAAAATGTAAACCGAAGAGGGGCATTTTGGTCAATTGACAACTAAATTTGGCTTTTGACCTAAATTTCTATTAAAAATAAGTAGTATTAAATTTTGAAAATCTCATAAAAAAATGCAATTATATATGTTATGAAATTTAGGGAAATGCGGGGGATTAAATGCAATTGTGAAAACTTTGGATCACAATAAGATTTAAATGGGTTAGTGGAGCACTATGGACACCTTAAAAATTACTAAGAGGCAGGTGTATAGCCATTACATCTTCTTCTTCCAAAAATTTCTTCAAATTGCTGAATTCGTTCTTCTCTCAAAACACCATAGCTGGCCAAGCTTGAAGTTCCACGCCACCGTAATCCAACCATGGAATCCTCTAGTCTTCTTCACTAAAGTTGGTCTATACATCTTGGACAACATATTGGGAACAAGAAAAAAGAGTTTGGTGGAGTTTTGAGAAAGCTCACAAGAGGTAAGTGTCCATTTCTTCTTCCTTTCTTAAATAAACTTGATTTCCATGTTGAGATAAGTAAATTGATGAAAAAATTTTAAGGTTTTGACGAGTTATTGGAGGGTACTATTTTCAACAGCCATGGAATCTCATGGTTAATGAATTATTCTTACATATATTTGTTGGGAATTAATGTTCATTAAGGTGATTTAATGTGCTAGTAAGTTATTTCTATGTGTATGTGGTGATTGTGCATTTGAAATTGGAGTTGAAGAAATTATGGAAGGCTTATGCATTTTGGTGCAATTTAGCAGCCTTATGACTTGTTGAAGAATGCTTGAATTCATGAAGTTATTTGATGAAGTGTGGTATTAAGGATTTATGAATATGTATGTAATTTGGTAGTGGAAGTTATATGTGATATTTTGGAGTGTTTATGTGTATACATTGTTAGAATTCGACTTTACAATTTAGGATTATATTTGGTGTATTAAAGGTCATTGTATTCTACCCAAATTGACTATAATGTAAAATGATTGATGAATATGGTAATGTACAAAGTCAGAATTAGGTATGGAAGGTAAGCTAGAATAAGTTGAATGTGCATTTGGATTGGTGTTTGAGAGAAATGTAAACGGCAGTATGCAATTGAGCTTATAACCCTAAATGTGTGACCCCAATTGGTATGAGGCCAATTGGAGGTGAAACTAGGCACAAAATGTGCCAACATTCTTGCTGGAAGCATACCTAAATTCTATCCGAAAAGTGATACTAAAACTGACCTAATCCGGATTTGTAACATTTCAAACCTGAAAATTTATTATTTGAACAGTAATTACGTAATTGGCCATAACTCCCTGCACACAGGTCCAAATGACCTGAAATTTATATCGTTGGTAAGCTTAGACATAGCGCTACAACTTTGGTTAAGACTACTAAGCCTAGAAATGCCATTAAGCAAGTCAAAATGATTGCCCAAGTTGAGTTACAAAAACTGGCCGAATTGACTTTGACCTAAAAATGGCCTAATTGTGCAATGTAAGTGCAATTTGACCAGCCATAGTAAAATGACCATAATTTGATCCATAGAACTCCAAATAACATGAGATTAGTGGCAAAATTTCAAAAAGACATAAAGCTACATTATTGGTAATTTGACCAAAACCCAGAAATAAAGGAAATTGGTCAATTAGCTAGGTCAAGGCAGCATACCAAATCTGAAAAATTGCAATAAAATGCAAAGTCTAGAAAATGCCATTTTAAGCTTATGTAAGGATACAATTAAATAAATATGCAATAAATTATTGGAATTATTATGAGATGTGATACTGAAACACTATAATTTGTGTGTTTCAGTTGAAAAGGATATTGAGCAGCATAAGGAACATTGAGTAAAGACCTAGAGGTGACTCAAATCAGGTCTATGCACAATAACTCTAAATTATTGTTTTCAGCTTGAAAACATGATTTATTCCGTATTGTAAATGTATTGTGTTAATTATGAATTCCGAGAACTATTGTGTTGCACTTTGTGCTTGTAAATTGGACTTTGGAAATTGATTGGATTTTTCATGCAATATTTCAATAAATTGTTTTAAATTGATTTCAGATTCACACTTAACATGACAGTACCACATTATTCCTCCTCCATGTATGGGGTTGAGATCGATTATTTTCCTCCTTTTCTGGCTTACCAGTTGAGGTCAAGATCGGATGAGTACTCATTAGCTAGCTAGCCACCTCCCTCATTGATTTTGATTAGTGAGGTTGTAGATTGCTTTGTCGTGGTGTACAACGCGGCATTGATCCAAAATTTTGTGTCATGACCTAAGATGTGTATGGATTGGCAACACTGTGTTTATTAAACTATTTGATAAAATTGTATTATAAATATGATTTGAAAATTGTGAAATGGAATTGTGAACTGTTTGAATTATGATTTAACTGTGAATGTTATATAATCAGTATTTTAAATTTCTATTGTGCACCACTGAGTAAATTATACTCAACGATAGCTTATTTTGCTATCGCAGATAAAGGAAAAGAGAAAGCAGCAGAGTGAGCCGCTATTGAGCTAGAGGACTCCACTAAATTTTGTACGGGTATTATTTTATACCCAATGTATTTATTTTGATGTAAATATAGTAGTGTTCATATGTATTAATGTAAATTGAGCAGTTGTATAGTAAAACTTGTAATAATATTATCTTTTGGATGTTTATGTCTGTAGATTAAAGTGTGACTGTAAATTAATTAATTGAATGCATGTGTATGAATTATTTTGAAATTTTTGAGATGACAAATTTTGATTTGAATTGTGGATTTTGAATTCAATTGTTGTTGAGGATATTGGTTTGAAATATTTTGAGGTTGGGGATTGTGCTTGAAAATCATTGGAAGTGCTTTTTACAGGTTTTTGAAGAATCATTTTCTCAAAATACAGACGGCACTCTGCCGAAATTTTTACGAAAATTACGAAAAAATAAAAGTTGTCAAAAATTCTACCTAATATTTAAATTTTAAATAAAAGTTTTAATACCTGTCAAAAGTGCTCACCACCTTCAAAAGAAGTAAAATTATTTTAAAATCCCTTGTAGTGTATTTAATGGGTTATTGGTAGGCGAAGTTAAGTAATTCATTAAGTATACTACGGGATCATATTACGCCTTACAGAGGGGTAAGGTGTGAAATGCCATTTGTCTTCCTAGCATACAAGGTGATGAAAGTCAGGATTAAGTCTAGCTTTAGCACTTGGCTTAATGTGATTAAGTCAATTAAAAAATAAGATGCAATGTGAAGGTGACATGTGGCAAAGGGTTTAAGTGATTACTTGACCTAATTATAAAAGGGAAAAGAAAAGAAGAAAAATAACACTCTTATTTTCTCTCAAGCGTGGCGGTACACCTCTCTCCCTCTCCTTTTCATCTTTTCACATCAATTCAAAAAGAATTGCCCAAAATCCTTTGAATTAAAATTGCTAAAAATTGTTTCTAGTGTCCTATACATACATACTACCTCTTTAAAGGCAAAAACCCAATTTATAATTAGTTGGCAAAGGATTGAGAAGCAAATTGGGGAATACCCATTGGTGATCTTAGTGTGGACAAGCTAGAGGGACAACACTTGGGGTCCTAGGTGCTTCCTAAAGGTGCCAATTACATCCATAGTGTATCAAAAAGGTTAGTGCTCTAACTCCTCTTTTTTAAACTAGGGTTTAAATGAATTAATTTGTTAATTCACAATTTTGAATGACAAACATAGATCCTAATATATATTAAAAGTGTTTTGATATGTAATTGAGCAATGAAATTAATTAGGCACATAAGAGATGTGGTATGATGCATGAAATCCTAGAAGAAAAATTTTGAAATTCAATAGTCTAATGAACTAATCAACATGCTTCCACTCCTTCATTAGCCATTTCCTTAAATGGAACACATATGTCACTATGTTTCAATACCAAAATATCTTTTGCTCTTAGCCTTTGTCCAACAAAAGGTAATCTAGTCATTTTTTCTTGAAGGCAGGATTCACATGTTGGAGTAGGTTCAGAACCCAATGAGGATAAAATCCTCTTCTTCTCCAGCTTTGCAATCCTATCTTCTACAACATGACCTAATCTTAAGTGCCAAATATATTTTGAACTTGAGTTGATTTTCATCATGGCATTACATTTATTTAGATTGCTTGCATTAGATTTATAGTTAACATTATTATCTAAATAATAAAGTCCATCATGCATATAACCCGAGCCAACATATTTATTTCCAAAATAAATATTGCAAACATCGTTTGTGAACTAAAATTCATAACCATTTCTAGTCAAACTAGATATAGAAATGATGTTCTTAAAAGCATCAAGTACATGAAAAACATTATTTAAATACAAAACATGTCCATTCATGTATAAAGATTTAGATCCTATGGCTAAAGCTTCAACAGTAGAGCCATTGCCAACCCGGAGTCTAATATCTTGTGACTGCAAGCTACTACTACTTACTAGTTCCTGCATATCAGAAGTAATGTGAGAACTAGCATCAGTATCTAAAATCTAAGCTGTAGATGAGATATGAGTATCATAAAAATATAAATAAAAAGACACAAACATACCTTTTGAAGATCTATCCTTCTTGTCCTTCAGAGAAGCATGATACTCTGGCCAGTTCCTCTTCCAGTGCCCATCCTTCTGGCAGTGGAAACACTTTCCCTTGCCTCAGTGAGCTTCAGTCTTGCCCTTCTGTTTTGATATCTTCTTAGAAGGTCCAAGAATTTGAGTTTTCTTATTCTTACTACCCTTTTTCTTTTTGGACTTTCCAACAGAAGAAGAAGATGTAATCAATGCCACCTCTTTTTCTTTATTGCTCAGCATATTCTTTTGGGCAATAACCAGCATGTTAAGCAACCCAGCCAGAGTACACTCTTGCTTTGTCATATGAAAATTTATCACAAAATTTCCAAATGACTCAGGCAGGGACTGAAGGATCAAATCCGTCTGCAGTTTGAAATCCATGTGAAAATCAAGATGTTCCAGCTGCTCAACAAGCCGAATCATCTTGTGGACATGATCTCCTACATTCTGTCCCTCAGACATCCTCATGCGGAATAGCTGTCTAGATATCTCATACCTAGCATTCCTGCTGTGCTCACCATACAACTCTTGCAGGTGAAGGAGGATCTGATTTGCACTCTGTATATTTTCATGTTGCTTTTGTAACTCATTAGTCATAAAAGCAAGCATGTAACATTTGGCTCTCATATCATGCTCCTTCCACTTATCCAAAGTGTCTAGTTCCTCTTGAGTAGCCTCTGGAGGTAAGGGTCCAGAAACCTTTGAGTCTAAAACATATCCAATACATTCTAGGTTCAGGACAAGTTTTAAATTTCTGAGCCAATCAGAAAGATTAGGTCTTGTCAACCTATTGTGATCAAGTATGCTCGCAAGGATATTGGATGGTGGTGGTTGTTGTGTGCTCATTATTATCAGAAAATTAACTATAGAAAATAACTAGATTAATTAGTAAATGTATCAAGTAATTAACCAAAATGATTATGGTCTTTTAATTAAATTGGTCCTCCTACTAACTTGGCGAATCCTACACTTCCGAAGTAGGAAATGGAAATCCTAGTTGGATGGATTTCTAATGAGTGATTGAATTCTTATAGTCTTATTGATCATCCTCAGGCACATCCATTATTGGCCACCAACTATTTACATATTTACAACATCTTATGCTTAACAATTATTCTTAACAAAATCTCTTAAATAAATGCATCACATGCAAGTATTTAAAATTTCTAAAAATAATTGGCTCAATGGAGGGCCATGATATAATTACTTTAATTATACCATTTCCAACTTAATCATTTGTTTGGAAGATTTTGTGGTCGACTTAGTTACTATTATGGTCTTGTTAGTAGTATGCCCTAGAGCATATCATTTTGTATGTATCTTGTACATATTTTATTAACAAAAGGCAATTTCACTTTTCCAATTACATAAAATATTTGTGTAATAGAAAAGGTCCATTGATATTTTGTTAGAAATTCTATTCTTAATTTGTTAAGAATATGAGTGACAGTATTTCTAGCACAAAGTATCATAAATTGGTTCACAATCGAGGATACTTCACACAGAACATGACTTATCCAGAAATATTATAATCATGTTTGTTCCCAAGGTATTTATGTGAGATATAAATTGAAAGAGCAGAAGCATGGTGATGAGTTCATTAGAGCATGGAATTTTAAAATTTTTCTTCTAGGTTTACATTCATCATGTCACATCTCTTATGCGCCTAATTAATTTTAATGCTCAATTACATATTAAATCACTTTTAATATGTATTAGGATCTATGTTTGCCATTCAAGATTTTGAATTAACAAATTAATTCATTTAAACCCTAGTTTGAAAGAGGAGTAAGAACAATAACCTCTTTGATGCACTATGGATGTAATTGGCATCTTTAGGAAGCACCTAGCACCCCAAGTGTTGTCCCTCTAGCTTGTCCACACCAAGATCACCAATGGGCAGCCCCCAATTTGCTTCTCAACCCTTTGCAAACCAATTATAAATTGGGTTCTTACGTTCAGAGAGGTTGTATGTGTGTATAGGACACTAGAAACAATTTCTAGTAATTTTAATTCAAAGGAATTTGGGCAATTCTCTTTGAATTTATGACAAAAGATGAAGAGGAGAGGAAGAAAAAGAGGTGCCACCACCTTTGAGAGTAATAAGAGTGTTGGCTAATTTTATTTTGCTATAACATCACTTTATATAATTAGGTCAAGCAATCACTTAAATGACCTAATCACATTAAGCCAAGTGTCAAAGCTAGACTTAATCTTGACTTTGATCATCTTACATGATAGGAAGACAAATGGCAAGCTAATATGGTGTCATGTGTCACCATCTCATGGTACCACATGTCACCCTATGAAATGACCAAATTACCTATATGTTGTAATTTTGAGTTCTCAACACAAAATCATTATAACTCCTCTTCTAATAAATTTATATCAAACATAAATTAACTAATTAATCTATATTAATTAATTTCTCACAATTAAATTTATATTTAAACACTTTAAATATAAATTTAACTTATACTATACATCTAATAACCTAGATTTGGTTTCAAGCCATGCTAGGGACTTTGCAATCTTATTGCAAACCAAACCTATTTAATTCATCAATTAAATCACATTTTACTTGGTGATTATCTTGTGTATGTGTGTGACTCACTAGGCTAATCACTAATTGACAATGAGATATGATATTAACTCTTAATATCATCAGAACTCTTTCTTACCATAAATGATTTCTCTAAATCATTTTAGGCATCTCATAGACCATGGTTGACATCTAGCATAGCATGCCATAGCCACCCAATCAGTAACAAGGAATACCTTAAATGAACCTTTAATCATATGTTACTATGAACTAAAATCTCTCTGTTATAAAATCCCAATTCTAGCTGGAGTCATGGTTTATGTCAAACCCATTCATTATGAATATTACGTTCTCTTTTAATTCTAGTTCTTGATAAATTAGATTTTCTTTTCAGAAACTCTTTTCTGACTAAATCTGTCTGTCCTGGCCAGGAACTTGAAACATCAAGAACAATTAAATGAACATAGGACTTTATCCCTATTTACTTAGGGTAACAGATTCCATCTTGATCAACACCTACCTCCATATATAACTAGTAGGAGCCAACACATGCCCATGTACCCATACACAGTACAACTATGAAAGCAGTATCAAACTCAAACCACTTATATACAAGATAACTATGTTATCTCAGGTCTAAAGATTATATGCTCTGATATGATATATGACAATGCATTGACAAGAGTAAACTCCATGTGCTTGCCATATGCATCACTAGTTCGACCTACTTATCATGTATAAGTGCCTATCATGTTTGTTATATGGCATGAGACTCACCATTCCATCTTATTTATATCTCATATAAATACCTTGGGAACAAACATGATTACAATCTTTCTGGATAAGTGATGTCCTTATTGTGAAATATCCTCGATTGTGAACCAATTTATGATACTTTGTGCTAGAAATACTGTCACTCATATTCTTAATAACTTAAGAATAGAATTTTTAACAAAATATCAATGGACCTTTTCTATCACACATAAATACATTATGTAAACGGAAAAGTGAAATTGCCTTTCATTAATAAAATATGTATAAGATACATACTAAATGATATGCTCTAGGGCATACTACTAACATAAATAAGATGGAGTGGTGAGTCTCATGCCATCTAACAAACATGATAGGCACTTATACATGATAAGTAGGCCAAACCAGTAACGCATATGAAAAGCACATGGAGTTTACTCTTGTCAATGCATTGTCATATATCATATCAGTGCATATAATCTTTAGACCTGAGATAACACAGTTATCTTATATATAGGTGGTTTGAGTTTGATACTGCTTTCATACTTGTACTGTGTATAGGTATATGGGCATGTGTTAGCTCCTATTAGTTATATATGGAGATAGGTGTTGATCAAGATGGAATCTGTTACCCAAAGTAAATAGGGATAAAATCCCATGTTCATTTAATTGTTATTGATGTTTCAAGTTCCTGGCTAGGACGGACAGATTTAGTCAGAAAAGAGTTTCTGATAAGAAAACTAATTATTCAACAACAGGAATTAAAAGAGAACATAATGTTCGTAGCAAATGGGGTTTGACATTAACCATGACTCCAGCTCAAATTAGAATTTTGTAACAGAGAGATTCTAGTGCATGGTAACATATGATTATAGGGACATTTAAGGTATTCCTTGTTACTGATTGGGTGGCCTTAGCATGCTATGCTAGGTGTCAACCATGGTCTATGAGATGCCTAAAATGATTTAGAGAAATCATTTATGGTAAGAAAGAGTTCTGATGATATTAAGAGTTGATATCATAACTTGTTGCCAATTAGTGATGAGCCTAGTGAGTCACACACATGCACAAGTTAATCACCAAGTAAAATGTGATTTAATTGATTAATTAAAGAGTTTAATTGATTAATTAAATAAGTTTGGCTTGCAATAAGATTGCAAAGTCTCTAGCATGGCTTGAAACCAAATCTAGGTTATTAGATGTATAGTATAAGTTAAATTTATATTTACAGTGTTTAAATATGAATTTAATTACGAGAAATTAATTAATGGAGATTAATTAATTGATTTATATTTGATATAAATTGATTAGAAGAGGAGAAATAATGATTTTGGGTTGAGAACTCAAAATTACAACATAAGGGTAATTTGGTCTTTTCACATGGTGGCATGTGGCACCATAAGATGCTGACATATGGCACCATAGAAGCTTGCCATTTGTCTTCCTATCATGTAAGATGATCAAAGTCAAGATTAAGTCTAGCTTTGACACTTGGCTTAATGTGATTAAGTCAATTAAAAATAAGATGCAATGTGTGGTGACATGTGGCTTAGTGTTTAAGTGAATTAATGACCTAATTATAAAAGGGAAAAGAAAGAAGAATAAAACATAACATTCTCTCTGGCCTCTTAAGTGTGGTGGCACCTTTTCTCTCCCTCTCCTCTTCTTGCTTTCTCATCAATTCAAAGAGAAAAACCCAAATTTCTTTGAATTAAAATTGCTAGAAATTGTTTCTAGTGTCCTATACACACATACAACCTCTCTAAAGGCAAAAATCCAAATTATAATTGGCTGGCAAGGCTTGAGAAGCTGATTTGGGGGCTGCCAATTGGTGATCTTGGTGTGGACAAGCTAGAGGGACAACACTTGGGGTCCTAGATGCTTCCTAAAAGTGCCAATTGCATCCGTAGTGCATCAAAGAGGTTAGTGCTCAAACTCCTCTTTTAAACTAGGATTTAAATGAATTAATTTGTTAATTCACAATCTTGAATAGCAAACATAGATCCTAATTCATATTAAAAGTGTTTTAATATGCAATTGAGTATTGAAATTAATTAGGCACATAAAAGATGTGGCATGATGCATGAAACCCTAGAAGAAAATTTTTTAAATTCAATGCTCCAATGAACTAATCACCATGCTTTCGCTCCTTCAATTGGTATCAGAGCCACTATATTTGCCATTAGGATTGAATATGAGGTTTAATTGTGTGATTGGATCAAATTTGAATTGATTAAAAGCTGTTTAGGTAATCAAAGGTGGCAGCATGAAAGTGAAGAACACCCTAAGGGTGTGTTTGATGTTGTGCACTTGGTTTATGGGACAATCATGCAATTGTTGTATATTTTAAGGCCCATAATTAGGCTCATACTTAATTAAATTGTTTTATTAAGAATTTTAATCACACAATTAATTATTGAAAAATGTTTTCAAGGTATTAAATTTGGAAATGGTTTCTAAATTTAAATTGATTTGAATGAGATTCAAATATGAATTTCTTGGTTGAATATGTGATATTCAATTTAATTTTTTAGTATGTATATTTTATTTAATTTTTAAATTTTAATATGCATGATGGATGATCATGGACAATAAAAGATCAATGTGATTGGATTTATTTCTTTTACTTTTTTTTTTGGGTTGTAAAATAATTAATTTTATTTTAGTGGCTTGTATTATAAATGTTGTAATAATTTTGGGTTGTAATTTCATTTATTTGAGGACTTTAAAGCCCATATTCTTATAAATTTGCCTTGGTATGCCAAGGACTGTAATGTAATTGGATTGCACAAAGATCAAGAAGGTCAAGAGCATTGGTGGGGCTAGTGGGAGGAAATCAAGATCAAGTGTTGATTATGTACTCCTTCACCAACTCTTGTAAAATGAATGAATGAAATGCACCTAAGAATGCCCTGATTCAATTCTTGGTGGCTCATAATTGAATCCCTTAGAAAGTCCATGATCATACCATATTATTTGTTTATCCATGTATGCATGAGATGTATGAGAATGTATGCAAGTATATGATTTATGCATGCCAATTGGATATTGTGCAAAGTGGGGCCATAATATTAATTAAGCTGACCACTACATCTTCCAAACAAATGATTAAGTTAGAAATGGTATAATTAAAGTAATTATATCATGGGCCCTCCATTGAGGTAATTATTTTAAGAAATTTTAAACACTTGCATGTTATGCATTTATTTAAGAGATTTTTTTAAGAATAATTATTAAGCATGAGATGTTGTAAATATGTAAATAGTTGGTGGCCAATAATGGATGTGCCTGAGGACATTAAAATTATTTGCATATTTACTGGCTCAATGGGATAAACTTAACTAATACAAGATAAATCAATAATGGATGTGCCTGAGATTTTGAGCATTAGGGGCTAGATAAATGATTGAACCTTACATGAGATGTGATGGGCAAGGAGTTGCTCACTTATAGTTTATTGTAATTCCAATAATGGATGTGCCTAAAGATGATCAATAAGACTATAAGAATTCAATCATCCACTAGAAATCCATCAAACTAGGATTTCCGTTTCCTACTTTGGAAGTGTAGGATTCACCAAGTTAGTGAGAGGACCAATTTGATTAAAAGACCATGATCATTTTGGTTAATTACTTAATACATTTACTAATTAATCCAGTTATTTTCTGCAGTTAATTTTCTGATAATAATGAGCACACAACAACCACCACCATCCAATATCGTTGTGAGCATACTTGATCACAATAGGTTGATGGGACCTAATCTTTTTGATTGGCTCAAAAATTTAAAACTTGTTCTGAATCTGGAACGTATTGGATATGTTCTAGACTCAAAGGTTTCTAGTCCCTTACCTCCAGAGGCCACTCAAGAGGAACATGACACTTTGGACAAGTGGAAGGAGCATGATATGAGAGCCAAATGTTACATGTTTGCTTCTATGAGTAATGAGTTACAGAAGCAGCATGAGAACATGCAAAATGCAAGTGAGATCCTCCTTCACCTGTAAGAGTTGTATGGTGAGCACAGCAGGAATGCTAGGTATGAGATATCTAGTCAGCTATTCCGCATAAGGATGTCAGAGGGAGAGAATGTAGAAGATCTTGTTCACAAGATGATTCGGCTTATTGAGCATCTTGAACATCTTGACTTTCACATGGATTTCCAACTGTAGATGGATTTGATCCTTCAGTCTATGCCTGAGTCATTTGGGAATTTTGTTACAAATTTTCATATGACAAAGCAAGAGTGTACTTTGGCTGGGTTGCTTAACATTCTGGTTATTGCCCAAAAGAATATGCCAGGCAATAAAGGAAAATAGGTGGCTTTGATTGCATCTTCTTCTTCTGCTGGAAAGTCTAAAAAGAAAAAGGGCAATAAGAATAAGAAACCTCAAATTCCAGGACCATCCAAGAAGATAGCCAAATAGAAGGGCAAGACTGAAGCTGACAATGGCAAGGGAAAGTGTTTCTACAGCCAGAAGGATAGGCACTTGAAAAAGAACTGCCCAGAGTATCATGCTCCTCTGAAGGACAAGAAGGATACACCTTCAGAAGGTAAGTCTATATCTTGTTATTTAGATGCTAATGATGCTCATAGTTCATCTACAGCTTAGGTTTTAGATATTGGTGCCAGTTCTCACATTTCTCATGATATGCAGGAACTAGCAAACAGTAGCAGCTTGCATGCTAGAGATGTTAGACTCCAGATTAGTGATGGCTCAACTGTTGAAGCTTTAGTCATAGGATTTAAATCTTTTTACATGTGTGAACATGTTTTTGCTAGTAGTATGTCCTAGAGCATATCATTTAGTATGTGTCTTGTACATATTTTATTAATAAAAAGACAATTTCACTTTTCTGTTTGCATAATGTATTTATGTGTTACAGAAAAGTTACATCGATATTGTCACACCCTACCCCCCCTGTAAGGCATAACATGATCCCATAGTATACCTAATGAATTACCAACTTCATCTACTGATAACCCATTAAATACACTACAAGGGATTTTAAAACTTTTCTTAGTTCCTTTTATAGTGGTGAGCACTATTTACAGGTGTTAAAAACCTTTTTGAACTGAAGTGAAATAGCTAACACATTTGGACTATTAATAATTTCTGTAAAAATTTTGGCAAAGTACCATTTGTATTTTGGACAAAACAGTTCTCCAAAAACCTGTAAAAAGCACTTCAATATGTTTCTCAATCTCAACTCCAAAATTTAATCAACACAATATATTTTTTCAACTCAAATCTACAATAAATTTTCATAGACTGAGATAAAAGAAATATAATACAATTTTTTTTTTTTACAAGTTAAAATACTCATAATTTACTTTACAACTTCAATGTACAATTTTAATTTACAACTACTCAAAACCAAGAATAATATATATATACAGTGAACATACATTACAATATAAAATGCAGAATATGGTATACTCAATATACCCAATGATCTCTCAGTGTAGTACTAGCAGCCTAGTCTGCTGCCTTGTCAATCTGTGTACGTGCGACAGCAATGAAAAGCTATCGCTGAGTAAAATTTACTCAGTGGTGCACAATTACAATTTGAAATGCGATACATAAATCTTTTATTGACAATTCACAAATCAAATAGTTCACAATTCCATTTCACAATTTACAAAGTTCATATAATACAAATTTGATCAAATAACTGAATAATACAGTTTTGCCCATCAATAACACAATTTGATCAAGTAACTGAATAATACAATTTTGCCAATCAATAACACAATTTGATCAAATAACTGAATAATACAGTTTTGCCAATCAATAACACAATTTGATCAAATAATTGAATAATACAGTGTTGCTGATCATTATCACAATTTAGGCCATGACACAATTTTTCAACACATGCCGTGTTGTACACCACGACAAGACACACTCAACCCAATAATCGAAATCAATGAGGGAGGAAGCTAGCTATATAATGAGAACTCATCCACACTCACCTCAGACTGGGAAGTCAAAGAGGGAGGAACATAATCACACTCACCCCAGACTGATAAGTCAAAGAGGGAGGAATATATCACACTCACCCCATAAATGGAGGAGGAACATAGTAACAGTGTCATGCCGAGTGTGAACCAAAATAATTTCAAATCACAATATTTCATACAAACCATAAATCACATTTTATCTCAAAATTTCCATTTGCAAAGTTGGCAACACAATAAGTTCTAAATAATATTCCCAAAACCCAAGCAATCAAAAATTATTCGTAACTCATTTCTCCAAATAAATTTGCTAGTAAAAGCAGTGAATATAAAAGTATTGTGCACGGACACAATTTAAAACTATAATGTTCAATTGAACTTTTATGTAGAAAATGAGAAATCAAAATTATTGTGCACAAATACAATTTAAAACAATAACATACAAATAATCATAATTTATTTCAATTGAAAAATTTAAAAGAAATAAATATTGTGCACAAACCTCTGATATATGCCTCTTGGCTCTGACTCATTGTCTCCTTCCCCTTCCCTGAGTCTTTGCTAACTAAGAAACACAATTTGAAGTGTTTCAGTACTCATTTAAACTGTCTCTAACGATAATGCTTGATAAGTAATTCACTGAATTCTATTATTTACTTAGTCAACCTAATATGTCGACCCTCGGTGTATTCTAGGTAATTTAGGTTTTAATGTTACTAATATGTCACATTCGATAGTCTTTTATGGTTGGTACATGTTACCAAACTCATTTCCATATATATTGCGTTTTCTTGCAATTTGCTGGATTCCGGGATAGTAGTTTGACCTAGCCGGACGACCTAGTTCCCTCGGTTTTCGAGTTTCGGTCAAAACTACAAACTTGTAGATCTATGTCTTATTGCAAGCGGGGCAAAATTTCAGGTCATTCTGAGTTATGTAGACCAAGTTATGGTCATTTTACTATTGCTGGTCAAAGCGCATCAAAATTGGTCACTTTAAGTCATTTTAGGTCATTTTAGGTTCGGCCAGTTTTTGGATCCGAATTTGTGCAAGCTTTTTGACTTGCTTATGGTCATTTCTGGGCTTTTGTGTCTTCATAAGACTTGTAGATATGGGTCTTAACTATTCATGGTCAAAATTTTAGGTCAATTGGACCTGTTTTGAGTGAGTTATGGTCTAAAAACTAACTGCTGCCCAAATGGTCAATTTTCAGGCCTTATTTGCACTTAATCCAGATTTGGTCATTTTTCAAGCTACCTTGCAAGCAGAATTTTGGCAAGCTTCCTTCATGAAAGTTGGCACATTTTGTGCCTAGTTTCACTCCAATTGGTCTCATACCAATTGGAGCCACACACTTAAAGTTCTAGGCCAAAATGCATACCGCCCTTTTGCACTTCCTTTATTACTCATCAAAGATCACTTTTAACACTTACCAATTCACACATTCTTACCCAATCTGGTTTGTACCATAACCTAAACATATTTCACAACATATTATTGCTCATTTTGGTAGCTTACAATCACATTCAACATGCACCATAAAGTGTAGAATTTGTCAAACTCAATTACAACAATTTAATCACCTATTCATGCTCATTTTCATGTCCAATCTCACACCATCACACATATACCCAAGCTGCCATAACAACTATCACAATTCAACATTAATATTCCATATTCCAAACATGAAATAAAATCCTTATGGTTCACTAAACCAGGCTACCAATTCATGCATTACATTCCATTAATTCCCAAGCTTCAAATTTCAAATACACATTCACATATACTAAGTATACATCACCCAAATAATTTCCTATACACATAAACATTTAATTAACCCTTTAATCTACCATTTACAAACAAAAATAAACTGTCTTCAAGGAGTTTCCATGGCTGCCAAAAATAAACATCTCCCCTAGAACATCAAACTCCAAAATTCTTTCCACAATTCAAGTACCCATAACCTCCTTACTAACTTTAATGAAGCACTAACCAAAAACACAAACTTACCACTTTGGAAACTCTTCAAAATCTCTCCAAAACTTGGTCTTCTTGCTGCCAATCTACTGCCCAAGGTGTATGGACAACTTTTAGTGAAGAAAGGTGCCAAGAACGAAGCTTAAATCAAGCTTGCATGAAGCTTTCAAGTGGACAACAATGGTGGATCTTCTTTTCACCATTTTCGGCTGAATTTGGGAGCTTGAAGATGAAGTTCAATCTGCTGTCCAAAGGGTGAGTTAGTGGTCCACTTAAATGACTTAGTGGAGCACTATGTCAAAATTAACTATTATTTAATCTTAACTTTCATTTTCCCACATTTAACTCTCCATTTTTACTATTTACATTAGGTACCACTAATTTAATTTTTCATTATATTTTCCAAGTGTAATATCATGTATTTTTAATGGATATTTAGGTCAAAAGACAACTCGAGATGTCAAATGACCACAATGCCCCTGTTCGGGTTGCATTCCCGATTTTTCGGTAACACCGAATTTTGTCCGTTTTTCGATTTCTCACTTTTCTTTGTACTAATTAATTAATTTTTCTTTGATTTTTCTAATGGCATTTATACTTCAATAGGTGTCTATTTAAGTCCTAAAAATATTTTTCGCTAGTCAACGGTCACCCATCGCTAGGGTTCTCACCTCGTTTAACTTGGTTACATTTTTTGCTATTATTTTTCCTTTATTTTTCTTGTATTTTCTTTTCTTGTATTTCATTATTTTATATCTCCTCACTCATATCGAAGTGTAGTTCTTGGCATCCTAAACATAGGGGTGTTATAGATATTTTGTTAGAAATTTTATTATTAAGTTGTTAAGAATATGAGTGACAGTATTTCTAGCACATAGTATCATAAATTGGTTCACAATCGAGGATACTTCATAATAAGGACATGACTTATCCAGAAAGATTATAATCATGTTTATTCCCAAGGTATTTATATGAGATATAAATAAGATGGAATGGTGAGTCTCATGCCATATAACAAACATGATAGGCACTTATACATGATAAGTAGGCCGAACCAATGACGCATATGACAAGCACATGGAGTTTACTCTTATTAATGCATTTTCATATATCATATCAGTGCATATAATCTATAGACCTAAGATAACACAGTTATCTTGTATATAGGTGGTTTGAGTTTGACACTGCTTTCATGCTTGTACTATGTATGGATATATGGGCATGTGTTGGCTCCTACTAGTTATATATGGAGATAGGTGTTGATCAAGATGGAACCTGTTACCCTAAGTAAATAGGGGTAAAATTCTATGTTCATTTAATTGTTCTTCATGTTTCAAGTTCCTGGCCAGGACAGACAGACTTAGTTAGAAAAGAATTTCTAACAAGAAAATCTAATTAATCAAGAACTGGAATTAAAAGAAAACATAATATTCATAGTAAATGGGGTTTGACATAAACCATGACTCTAGCTCGAATTGGGATTTTGTAACAGAGAGATTCTAGTGCATGGTAACATATGATTAAAGGTTCATTTAAGGTATTCCTTATCACTTATTGGGTGGCCATGGTATGCTATGCTAGGTGTTAACCATGGTCTATGAGGTGCCTAAAATGATTTAGAGAAATCATTTATGGTAAGAAAGAGTTTTGATGATATTACGAGTTAATATCATATCTCATTGCCAATTAGTGATGAGCCTAGTGAGTCACAGACATACACAAGTTAATTACCAAGTTAAATGTGATTTAATTGATTAATTAAAGAGTTTAATTGGTTAATTAAATAGGTTTGATTTGCAATAAGATTGCACAGTCCCTAGCATGGCTTGAAACTAAATCTAGGTTATTGGATGTATAGTATAAGTTAAATTTATATTTAATGTAACACCCCTATTTTCATAGCCTGGTATATGTTACTGTTCCAGTGACTGGTGTCGGTCTGGACAATTAAGGAGATTAGAACCACACTTAAAACAACTAGATAAGCCATAAACACAAATAATTAGTAATTGTCAATTAGTTAAGTATAAATAAGAAAAACAGAACATAAGAAGTTAAACGAGCCGAGAGTCACAGCGATGGGTGATCTTCTCGGAAAGGACTGCGAAGTCGATTTAAACTCAAATTTCAAATCATAAAATGTGATGCCACAGTCCTTAGGACTATTGTGAACACAGTGAAAAAGAGAAAATCACAAAAAAGAATTGTTAAGCTAGTCAAATAATTAGGTCGGGAAGCCGGAAGAAATATTGAATTATTTGCAAACCAGGTTGAACCGACGAGGGGCAATTTGGTCAATTGACCCTGAGAGCTGACTCCTAACCTAACTGTCAAATAAAATCGGAGAAAAGAAAATTTCAGAATCGGGAATTAAATTAAAGAACTAATAGAAAAATAAATTAAAAAAAAAGTAAAAAAAAGAAAAAGTAAAAAGTGATGACATCATGCATTATGCAATAAATATTATAATTAAAATTTAATTAATTTAATTTATGGTCTTCCTAAAGGATAAATTCATAAAAGAAAAAGAAAAAAAAAAGACTTCATCTTCTTCAAAAACGTTAACCATCTCTCTTTCACCTCTCCCTCACCAAAACTCCATGGAAGCTCATTTTGAGCTTTATCAAACCTTAAATCCCACCATAGAAAGTTAAATTTCCATCATTAAATCTTGATTTCAAGCTTTGATAGAAAACTTGACAACAAAAAGAAGAAGAAAGGAAGTGGTTTTGAAGAGGTGAAAATTCAAAGTAAGGTTAGTAAGCAAACTTCCATTTCTTTGTTTAATTTCTATGTTTTTCGTTCAAGTAGCTTAGATTTTAACTCAAAATTAAAAGAAAATAATTGTTGGCGGACAAGAGGAAAATTTGGCCAGCTAGGGTTTTGATGTGTATGTGCATGAATTTGATTGAATTCAAAGTGTAGGTAAGTGGGTATGAATATGGAAGTGATGTTGGGATGTATTGTAGTAGTTAAATGCAACAAATTGGTGAATTAGAGTTTGGCACCTAGGGTTTAGAAGACAAAAATGTGAGAATGTATTAAATGGTGTGTTAGACTTGGTTTGAGGTGAGAAATGGTCATTTGTGAGCAATTGGAGTATGTTAGAGGTATTGGAACCAAATGAAAATTCGGATTGCTTAGGGTCATGCTGCAGGCAGCAGGACCAAGGTCTCTTTGAGGGACTAAAACTGAAACTTTGCAAGTCCAATTGGTGTAAAGGAAATTGGAAATAAAAATAGACACAAAATCCGGATTTTCTTAGTCTGACGTGTACAAAAATGACCAAATGAACAGTGTTTGTTCATTTGGCCATAACTTGGGCTAGGTAGGTCTAAATGATCTAAACTTTTACCAGTGGACAACTGAGATATAGACCTAAAACTTTAATGAAGAATACAAACCCAAATTATGCCCTTAACCAAGTCATTTGGCCACCCAAAATTGGTGACCTAAAATTGCCAGAACCAGAATTTGCCCAGAAATCTAGGTAAAGTTCAATCCGGCAGCCATGATTCAAATGGCTATATCTTGAGCTGCAAAACTCCAATTGGAGTAATTCAAAAAGGAAAATTAAGTAGGACAATAGGGAACATTTTCTATGAAGAAAGTTCTGCCAAATTCTAACAGAAAAATGACCAATGGAATAGTGCAACATAAGACGCCAAAACTGAAAATTTGCAATTTTGCCTAAAAGACTTAAAATTTGAGAAAATAACCAAAACCAACAAATTTAGTTACCAAAATGTGGTATGTGGGTGAAGTTGGAATTCCCATACCTATTAAGCCTTAGAAAGTCAATAAATTGACTTGAATAGTATAGTGAATAGTAACCCCAAAACACAAAATTTAAAGAACGTTAAGTTTAACATATTAAAGCTAGGTATAAGCAGATTTGATTTTATTTTTGGACTTATGATAAGTTGTGATATTGAAACACTATGAAAATGTGTGTTTCAGTGGAAAAAAATACCGAGAAAGAACCCGAGACATCGAGTCAAGGCCAAGAGGTGACTCGTATAAGGTTTGTACACAACTAACTATTTTGTTACTTTTCACTTCTAAATTGATTTGAACAAGTTTATTTTATAATTTATAATTTTGTTGTGTTGAGGATTTTAATTTGTTGAATGAAATTGTATAAATTAAATGTAAATTTTCTTATGCATTTAAGGATTTATTGCATGGTTTTGAGGATTGTAAATTTTAAGTTTGATGTGTTGCCAAACTTGAGCATAAATTTATGATGATTATGTAACACCCTCACTGTAGCAATTCAGCACATTCTACTTTTCTGGTGACCGGTGTCGGTCCGGACAGCTAGAACGTTTGGAAAAATAATTAGACCAGAGTGAGGAGTCATAAATAACTCAAATATTAATAAGAAAAATTTAGGAAAAATTTTAGAAATAAAATACAACCAAGTTAAATGAGCCGGTGCCCCAGCGATGGGTAACCCAGTGGGAAGTTGCGGTTCTCGCAACTAGGAGCCCTAGACCCAGGAGAAAATTCATAAAATAATTTTTGGGACTCCAGAGAAGGGTCATTGAGGTTCTTATGGCATTATAATGCCAAAGAAATGCTTAAAAAAATTTTCAATCAGTACAGATAAATTTAGTCTGTTATGCCAAACGGAGGCCATTTTGGTCATTTCACCTTCAGAGGTGATTTTTGACCGACTTGTCCAATTAAGTAAATAGTTATTATGATCTAAAATATGAATAAATATTGTTAAAAATTTAAATGAAAATGAGTAGAAAAGAAAATCAAATAAAATATAAATTATGGCATCATTATTGTGTCATTAAAAGTCCTCCACCAATCATATTGTAACACACACCTTATAAACTAATTAAAAGGGGATAAAATGAGTTAAAATGAAAAACAACAATCTGCTGCCCTTCTTCTTCAACCAGCCGAAACTCTCTCCCTCTCTATTCTCCATGGATGCTTTTACTTCTCTCTAAAAGTTCCTTGTAAACACACCATAAAATCACTTGTTGATCTCACAAAAATTGCTCCTTGCAACTAGAACAAGCCAAAAGGCAGCAAAAGAAAAGGAGAGAAAGATTTTTCTTAAAGCTTGGGTTGACACACACAAAGGTTAGTGCTTTAACTTATAGTTATTTCTGTGTTTTATGAAAGAAATTAGTAAATCCTACAACTAGGTGCCATAGGAAGTTATAGATGAGTGAAAATGTAGAATCTGTACAGTATATGCGTAAACAGTAAATTTTAAAAATTCATAACTAGAGTTAGGGATCTCAGATCAGGGTGATTTTTATCTCAAAGAAAACTTAAGGAATTTTCTAAAACTTTGTAGTTTTATGGCAGACCTGATTCTAATGTTAGGTTAGGGTTTGAGGACAAAACATTTTATTGCTCAGATGTGGACTCTGTTCTGCTGATTTCCTGCAACAAGACAGCCACCTTCAATAAATCATAACTAGAGCCACAAAACTCGAAATGATGTGATTATTGAGTCCTTGAAACGCTTATTGAATACTCTAAAGCCTTGTAGTTATGGCCAAGAGCTAATTGTGGTAGCTGCTGGTTGATATTTTTGCATTTCCTTACTACTATCCAGCATGTACTGGATTCTGGACAGGTTGCACCTTTTTAATTAGTTCTGCAATTTCCGATCTGATTTTGATGTGATTCCAATTGGAGATTGAGTTAAACATATGAAGGTTGATTTCTGGAAAATATGGTCTTGAAATCTTGTTTCTATAAATTATGGTGATTATTTTTGCACCCTGTTTCCTGCATGCTGATTGTGCACTGAGTGCATTATTCATTCTAGTAACATGTGTATTGCATGAGCTAGAAATTTTAGAGGAAAAATGATTAAGCATGCTTTGATTTAATGAAGTTACATGTAGAAATTAATAAGGTGGAGGCCCATTTCTGGTCTAGAAATGAGTGACATGAGGAAATTGAGTGAATGGGCTGCCCTTGGTGACCTGCAGGACTAGGCATGAGTCCAGCAGGTTTGGGCAGCAATAACTTGAATTGTAGAGGTTCAATTGGTGGAAAGCCAGTTGGACATGAAACTAGACACATAATGGCACAACTTTGGTGAAGAAACCATGCCCAGAAAACCAAACCAAGTGGACCAAAAGTTTTCCCTAATCCGGGTGACCTACAGTCTGCCTGGGCAAAATGACTAAATGAATAGTGTTTGGTCATTTGGCCATAACTCAGTGTAGAAGGGTCCAATTGACCTAAAATTTTGCCCAGGTTCCAAGCTGAGATATAGACCAACAACTTTCATGAAGAACACAAATTCAGATTCTGATCATAACCTAGTCAAATTGCCAACCAAACTTAGGTCACCAAATCTGGCAGAACTAAATTGCCCAGAAAATATGGGTACAGGTCACTCCGGTTAGTTATGGTAAAATGACCATAACTTGAGCTACAAAACTCCAAATGGAGTGATTCAAAAAAAGAAATTCAACTAGACAAAATAAGGAACAACTTTCATGTTGATCATTTTTCCAAATTCCCACTGCAAAAATGACTAATGGAACAGTAAACCTAGGTCATGAAATCTGAAAATTTTGAATAACATAAGATAAGCTTTGAAATGGTATTGGAAATCAATACCAACAAAAATAAAATGCAAAATGTGGTATCTTGGTGAACTTAGGTTCAATAAATTTATTATGTATTAAAAAGTCAACAATTTGAGTGAATATTAATCTGAATAGTAATACAAATACACAAAGTATAATAACTAAATTGGTAGAGGAAATTAAGGTATGAAATTTGGAATCCATGAAACAGTCATGGATTACTTGGAATAGAAATTGTAATTCACCTAAATGAATGAACATTTAAGTTATGTGAGTATATAGTTAAAATTTGTATTCCCATTACTAGTAGGTCTAATAAAACATGAGTAATACCACTTGAATATGAAATGAAATTAAACTAGATGGATTGTTGAGTATAAATAGGATGAGGTTTAGATTATAATTTATGTTTCCATTACAAATAAGATAATAACACCTTGTATGAGTTATGAATTCATATAAATATTGTAATGAATAAATGAATCACATGAAAATATAAATGAAACATTAGTTCTATTTATAAGAGAAAGGAAGAATGTTTTGAGTACAATGGTATATGAACACTATTGTTATGAATTGTGATCAATATGAATGATGTAAGGAATGTATGAATATTATGATGAATGTATAAATTATGAAATTTATCATGAAATAATAAAGTCATAAAACACAATATATTAATATTTAATG
Organism: Hevea brasiliensis; assembly: GCF_030052815.1. Lineage (NCBI taxonomy): Eukaryota > Viridiplantae > Streptophyta > Magnoliopsida > Malpighiales > Euphorbiaceae > Hevea > Hevea brasiliensis. The sequence goes on from NC_079495.1 coordinate 47,957,092, forward strand.
ATGTTATGTGCCCTTGTATTGCCTAGACATGTGTTTCAGATTGGATAGTTTGGCATGCCAATATAGTATTGTTTTAGCAGTACTGCGAAAGGCTTTATGCCTGTATTCATGGCTTTATGCTTGTATTCATGGCTTTATGCCCGTATTCATGGCTTTATGCCAACATTCATGGCTTTTATGCCCGATTATGTGTTATCATGGCTTTTTAGCCAAACTGATTGCATACGTGGTTGACGTTCTGCGTCCCATGGTATGACGGCCCGAGGCACCGCGGTATCCAGTGCTAAAGACCCGTTATCTAGTTTAGTCAACCTGTCATAGGTTACTTAGGCAGTGAAATTTATTGAAATAAGTTAAGAATATTAGTAATTAAAAATAGTAGAAATTAAATAAATGAGTAAGATGACCTAAAATAAATTAGAATAGTTATTTATTAGAAAGAATCGAAATGAACTGGACCGATATCAAAATTTACTTATTGTGAAATAATTTGAGACAACCTAGCAAGTATAGAGAAAATGCTAAAAGATTAGCAAAGAAAATTATAACATAAATAAATATTGCAAATGTGACTTATATAATAATATAAGCATAAATTTATTATTTTCAGATAATTTTTTCTTTGTACATTATTACTGTACATTGGCGAAATAAACACTTTCAAAGAAGACTAAATTAAGATAAAACATATTAAATTTTAGAAACCGCATGTGAAGTATAAATAAATCTTAATTATTTAAATTATGTTTTATTTCTATCTTTATTTGTATATTATTTCCTTGTTATATTATTGCACCACTAAGCAGCAATGCTTAGCGCGATGGAATTGTTTCCTTCGCGCAGGTACTGAAGCTAGAACCCAATGGACGTTTGACTGGGAATTTTGGGAGTTTTGATCTGCAGAGTGTCAAAGCTTGTTACCTCCTCAGCAATGCATGTAGATAGGGCCCATATAGATCATATTTTGTATTTTGTATAAAATGCCAGATATTGTATTATAATGTAGATTATGAACAGGTAATTAATAGGAATGCGATGTAAATTAATTAATTAGCTTTTTCATATGTAATTAATTTATATATTATGTAAATTATGAAATTTTGTAATTATTTTGTAAATTATGTAAATTAAGGAAATTTGAAAATTTTGCTTATGTAATTTGAGAATGTTTACATATGAATTGAGTATGAATGGAAATGTATGGAAATGATTATGAAATTGAAATGTATGGATGAGATTTGAAATATGAGAAAATTATGAGAATGATTGATGAGATAATTATGATTAGCATGGATAAGATTTTATTTTAGAAATATTGTTGAATTGAATTTCAAACAGGTGAATATTGAAATACGCCAAACGATAATAAGATAGGGGAAACTCCACTGGTTTCTCCGTCGAAAAATAATTGATATTAAATTAAATGAATTCAAAATTATTTAGAAAAAAATAAAGTAAGATAATTTAGGGTGCTCCGGCACCGATTGTATCATGCCTTGCTCGGCTACACTGTAGTCGGGTGAGGGGTGTTACAGATTAAATATGTTGATGATTCGTAAACACTTTGTAAATAGAAATTGTTTTGAATATGATTTGAAACCACAGTTGACATGGGAAAATATATTGTGAATTCTCATTAGCTTGTCTAGTGAGATATCTCCTCCACTAGATGGGGCGAGTTTCTTCCTCTCTGGCTTGCCAGTTGGGGAAGAGTTTGAATGAGTACTCATATATACTAGCCTATCTTTATTCCTCACTTTTAGCCTCGGTTATTGGGAGAGTGTGAAATGTCATGGTGTACAACATGGCATCTATTTTAATTTTGGGTCATGGGTTCAACTGTGTAAATTATTGGCAACGTCCTTTAAATTATGCATAGTTTGATAAATTGTGATTGAAATAAATAATTTGTCAGTGATTCAGAATATTTTTGTATTGTTTCAAGATTTAAAAGAAATGTAGATAAATAGTTACTATTTGATCAAAATGTTTTTCAAATGAATAATTTGCATGAATGAAAATATTGATTTCTGAATATTATGAATTTTGAAGGATTTAGAAATTTTAAATTTTTATTTGTTATGAATTATCAAGCATAACTTGTATTAAGTTTTAAATTATTAGTTTGTGCACCACTAAGTTCACCACTCTGTAACACCCCTAAGTTCAGTAGTGCGTTCTACTGTTCCGGTGACCAGTGTTGTCCGGACAGTTAGGATGCCTAGAACTACACTTCGATATGAGTGAGGAGACATAAAATAATGAAATACAAGAAAACAAAATACAAGAAAAACAAAGAAAAAATAATAGCAAAGAAATGTAACCAAGTTAAGCAAGCCGAGAACCCTAACGATGGGTGACCGCACCGGGAAGTCACGGCGTGGACCATTGACTAGCCTTGGACCGCGGGGAACCCTGGAAAATATTTTTAAGACTTAAAGAGACACCTATTGAAGTATAAATATCATTAGAAATATTAAAGAAAAATTAATTAATTAGTATAAAGAAAAATTAATTAATTAGTACAAAGAAAAGTGAGAAATCGAAAAACGGATAAAACCCGGTGTTACTGAAAAATCAGGAAAGCAACCCAAATAGGGGCATTATGGTCATTTGACACCCCAAGTTGTCTTTTAACCTAAATTTCCATTAAAAACACATGATATTACACTTTGAAAATATACTAAAAAATTGAATTAGTGGTACTTAATGTAAATAGCCAAAAATGGGGTATAAATTGAGTAATTAAACTTAAAACATATTAAATCATTAAACTATGGTGAGTGGAGCACTATGGGATTAAATAATCTTTATGTGGGCAGGTGTAAACCCACTAAGCACTTCATCTTCTTCATTCATTCTTCCATGCCGAAATGAAGTTCCCTAAATCCTCCATTGCCGCATTGATTCAAGCTTCCTAACCTCCTCCATTTCGACCTCCAAACACCAAAGTCACCCACCTCACAAGGAAGAAGTAGATACTAAATTCAAGGGAGTTTGGTGAAGATTTAACAAGCCTCATCAATAGGTAAGTTTGTGTTTTTTATTATTGTTTTATTAAAGTTTGTAAGGATGTTATGGGTATTTAATTTATGGAGAGATTTTTGAGGTTTGATGTAACACCCCTAAGTTCGGTAGTACGTTCTACTGCTCCGGTGACCAGTGCTGTCCGGACAGCTAGGATGCCTAGAACCACACTTTAATTTGAGTGAGGAGACATAAAATAATGAAATACAAAAAAAGAAAATACAAGAAAAACAAAGGAAAAATCATAGCAAAGAAATGTAACCAAGTTAAGCGAGCCGAAAACCCTAGCGATGGGTGACCGCACCGGGAAGCCACGGCGTGGACCGTTGACTAGCCCTGGACTGCGAGGAACCCTGAAAAACATTTTTAGGACTTAAATAGACCCTTATTGAAGAATAAATATCATTAGAAATATCAAGGAGAAATTAAATAATTAGTACAAAGAAAAGTGAGAAATCAAAAAAACAGACAAAACCTGGTGTTACCGAAAAATCGGGAATGCAACCCGAACAGGGGCATTATGGTCATTTGACATCCCAAATTGTCTTTTGACCTAAATTTCCACTAAAAATAAATAATATTACACTTAGAAAATAAAATGAAAAATTAATTTAGTGGTACCTAAAGTAAATAGCTAAAATCATGGGTTAATGTGGGATAAATGAGAATTAAGCTTATAAAACGGTTTAATTAATGTGAGTGGACCACTAAGAAATATAAAATGGATTAAGTGGACAAAGTGGGCAGCACTTAAAAGCTTCATCTTCAACCTCACGTCTCACCATTGCCAAAGTGAAGAAATTCTCCAAAAAAGCTCCCATGGCCGCCCACCTTCAAACCTTCACAACCCCATGATCAAGCCTCCTTTTCCCACACCTTTCTTCATTAAAGATTGTCTACACATCACAAGGAAGAGTTTGATACCAAATTTAAGAAGTTTAATCAAGGTTTGGCAAGTTCCAACCATAAGGTAAGTTTACATTTTTGAAGATTTCTTTGTTAAACTTTTTGTACATGTTATGGGTCTTGGTTTTGTGAAGGAAATTTTTAAATTTGAAGAGTTATTGAGATATCCATTTTTGGGCAGCCATGTAGTCATGTATTTGATGAAATAATTGTGCATATATTTGATGAGAAATGATGTTGGTTATGGTGATTTAATATCCTAGTGAATTACTTCATATGTATATGGTGATTTTTGCACTTGGATGGGAATTGATGAATTGTAGGACACTTTGGTGTTGAAGAACATTTTCGGCAGCCTTGGGACACTTGAATAAATGTGTGTGTTCATGAAGGTGTTGGCAGAATATTGACATAGAAGTTTGATGGATATGTATATAGATTGATTGTGTAAAGTGTATGTAAGATTTGTAATGGTGAGGTGTGTATGTGATTGTACTTAGAACTTGTAAATTTGAGTGTTAATTGGAGTATTGAGGATAATTGTAATCTGCCCAAAGTGATGTTAATGTAAAGTGGAATATGGTTTTGGTAATGAACCAAAACAGAAATGGTAAGGGGAAGTGCACATATGGTAATGAAGTGTGTAATTGATGTATGTTAAGTAAGGTAGTTAAGGGCAGTGTACATTTTAGCCAATAAGCTTAAATGTGCAACCTCAATTGGTATGAAACTAATTGGAGGTGAAACTAGGCACAAAATGTGCCAACTTTCATTGAGAAAACATACCAAAATTCTGCTTGCAAGGTGACCTAAGAAAATGACCAATTCGGATTAGGTGAAATTAGGACTTGAAAAATGACCAATTGGGCAGCAGTGAGTGTTTAGGCCATAACTCACTCAAAACAGGTCCAATTGACCTGAAATTTTGACCAAGAATAGGTAAGACCCATACCTACAAGTCTTATGAAGACACCAAAGCCCAGAAATGACCATAAGCAAGTCAAAAAGCTTGCACAAGTTAGGGTCCAAAAACTGGCCGAACCAGAGTAGACCAAATTGACCTAATTTGATGCCATTTGACCAGCAATAGTATAATGACCATAACTTGGTCTACTTAACTCAGAATGACCTGAAATTTTGTACCGCGGTCCATAAGACATAGATCTACAAGTTTGTAGTTTTGACCGAAACCCGAAAACCGAGGGAACTAGGTCGTCCGGCTAGGTCAAACTAGTATCCCGGAATCCAGCAAGTTGCATTAAAATGCACTAAACAAGGAAATGACTTTGGTAAAACGTACCAACCCTAAAACCCTATCGAATGTGACATATTAATGACACTAAAACCTAATTTACCTAGAACGCATCGAGGGTCGGTATATTAGGTGATTAAGCAAATAAAGGTATTCAATGAATTGTTTATCGAACATTATCGTTAGAGACAATTTAATTTAGTACTGAAACACTTCAAATTGTGTTTCTCAGTTACCAAAGACTCAGGAAAAGGGAAGGAAACACTGAGTCCAGACCGAGAGACAGTCATCAGAGGTTTGTGCACAACTAGTTTTTAACTGATTTTGTTCTGAATATTTCATATGATTAAATGACGTTATTTTCCTTATGAATTATGTTTAACAAGCATTGAATTTAATTCAATGATTATTGAAAATTGTTATAGTATGTATGAATTTAGCTTTGTGAAATGGTATTTCCACAAGTATTAAGCATTGTTATGGATTGAATAAATTACGTTTTGAAAAATTGTGATAGAACATGTTTTGAATTGTGATGGTAATTTTCATAGAAAAATGCAAATTTATGATTTGAATTGTGATGAGCATAAAAATTATTGGATATTAGAATTGACTTTGAATCGAATTATATTGTGATTTATGCTCACTAAAAGGATTGTGATATTGTTTTATATCTCACTATAGATGCTTGACTAGGTTATTACCCGTCTCTCTCATTTGTTGAGAAGACAATGGAGTGAGTTGTGTTTTGATTACCATGGTACGTGCACAGGCTTAGATTTTCCTCTGATTTGAGGTTAGATCTAAGTTTATTTTATCGCTATGGCCCTTGCGGAAGATTCATTATTGTGATGGTACTGTGCACGATGATTCGACCTCCCCGACCATAGGGAGTAGAATCTGATTCGACCTCCCCGACCATAGGGAGTTAGAATCACATCGAATATGGCCCTTTCGGATTAGTCTTGCATAGTTAGTGAGATAAAGATTGATTTTTGAGATACAACATGGTTTTTGGGATACATAATGACTTTTGAAATACAACATGGTTTTTGAGATACATAGTGATTTTTGAGATACAGAATGGCTTTTGAATGGTAAGGAATTGTGATTTCAATTACGGTTTATATATAATTGATTTTGTTGGAATTACTTAAATGGATAGTCATGATTTGATAAATTGAATTTTGTGATCAAAGTCATTTATACAAATGGTTTACATTATTGGCAATGAATAATTTGAGTTGTGGAATTTGATGAGTATTCAGATTTCTAAATTATTTACTGTAAATTTTGTCAATATATATTGTATTATGTTTTAAATTATAGTTGTGCACCACTGAGTTCACCACTCAGCGATAGCTTTGTATGCTGTCGCAGGTAAGAAGAGCATAGAGCAGTAAGTAAATTTCCTTGAAGATATATTCAGATCAGCTCCAGGTATATCATAGGTATACCCATGTACATAGGTTTTGATGTATGCATATAATAATATGTATGTAAATTATTTGAGCAGTTGTATAGAAACTCTTGTAAAATATTTTGGTATGTAATTAAATGTAAATTATTGTAAATGTAAATTTGAGATTTCATTTACTTGAATAGTTTTGTATTATATTTCTTGTATCTCAGTCTTTGAAAAATCACTGCGGATTTGAGTTGAGAAAAATATTGTGTTGAGAAATATGTTGGAGTTGAGATTTGCAAATACATATTGAAGTGCTTTTTACAGGTTTTCTGAGGAACTGTTTTATCCAAAATACAGAGGGCACTCTGCCAAAAGTTTTACAAAAATTCCAAATAATTCAAATGTGTCAATTCTACCACTTCAGTTCAAAAAGGTTTTAACACCTGTAAATAGTGCTCACCGCTGTAAAAGAAGTAAGAAAAGTTTTGAAAATCCCTTGTAGTGAATTTAATGGGTTATCGATGAAGCGGAGTTGGTAATTCATTAGGTATACTACGGGATCATGTTATGCCTTACAGAGGGGTAGGGTGTGACATGTTTTAGTGGTATCAGAGCAATGGTTTTAAAGTAAATTTTGAACTGTGAATTTGAAATCTTTTTGTCGGTAACTACAACTGCTCAAATGTTTGGTACATATAGTACATTTACATCATAAATGTGAACTAATGGAGAGGAATCTCCTTATGTTGGATGTATAGGAATAGAAAATCTTGTGAAAAGATATGGAAGAGAAGAATGAGACAATAGAACAGTCTGTGATGGCAGAAGAACAAGCTGAGGCCCCAGCTCCACAAAGTGTCGAAGGCCTGACTGTACCAGTTTTACCGGTACAAATTACTGCACAAATGGCCCAGTAAATGGCCACTTTCTTCCAGCAAATGGCCTGTCAGCCCAAGCCCAAGTACAGACCCAACCCCCACAAGGGCAGTGTGAAATGGAAAAGAGGGAGAAACCTATGGGTCAGAGTTCGAACAGTAATTTGGGGAAGAGAAAAGAATTTGAGGAACCCCAAACTCAGAAATATGATAGAGGCGGATCATCAGGGCAGAGACCACTAAGATCTAGTCGTCGAATAACTAGAAGTTCCTACCCTTCTCGCCAATGTGAAACTTGTAGAAGATATCATGGAGGTATTTGTCGTAAGGCCTCTGGAGCCTGTTACAATTGTGGAAAACTTGGACACTTTGCTAAAGATTGTGCTAAACCACCTCGATCTGCTCTCCGGAGTTCACAGACCGTCAGTCAGAGTCAAGATAGAAATAGAGTTGGTACTCCTCACCACTATAACACAGTGAATCAACCCGAATATAGTAGCGCACCAGTCGGAGTGTCCACTATGCGCCAAGTAAAAGGAGCAGAAACTTCAGATGTAGCTGCTGGTAAGTTCTTAATTTTAGTTATTATTTGATCCCAGCACTACTTAGTTGTGTGTTAGTGTCAGAACTATATGTTCTGTTGTCATTCCTTTACATGGGAATGAATTTTGATGTATTAGTGACTAGTCCTTTAGGATAATAACTATAATAACAAGTATGATTGACATTACTTTTGGAAGAATTGTTAGCTAAAAGTATTTTCTAACATACCATAAATTATAAAGCTAAATGGCGAGCCTACTTAATGTAAGGCAAGAGGACCTAAAAGTAAGTTACAGTAATAGAATTGCTCTAGATGAGGGCAAAAATGTTACTGTTAATAATTGTCAAAGGAAATTGTAATCAGAATCGGTTTGGGATATTAGTGGATTCGAGAAGGATAAGATGTTAGAAAACTTAGTCCATGAGGTTATAACGTAGTGACTATATAATGTTCTCGATGTTTGTATTATAAGCTGCAGATTATAGTACCGACACGAGATTATTGTGTAGAGCTACGTGCTTCCTCGTGGTATAATAAATTAAGAATATTTGTAAGTAATCTATAAATTGATACAGTTGCACCGGAATAGAATACTATTACTGGAAATAAATGTGAAAATTTTAGTCAGAAATTTAAAACTTCAGAACTAGCCTGTCGAAAGACTACACTTGTAAGGTAGCTGGAGTCAGTAACTCGGTTACAATAATGTGAACTACCAGTACCACAGTAATTGCTATAAGCTTAGAAATATCAGTACGACTTATCATCCTCAGACGGATGGACAGTCGAAACAAGTGATTCAGGTAAATTTTAAAACTCGTTGAGTTTCTATAAATAATGAAATGAAATGATAATAATAACCTATAAAATGTAATAAACCCTCGAGAATATACTGAGAACTTTTGTCCTTGAATCCGAGGGGAGATGGGACAGATACATCCCACTAACAGAATTTGTATATAATAATAAGTATCGAGCTAGCATACAAATAGCACCCTATGAAACATAATAAGAGAACGGATAACTATGGATTTTGTGATGAGATTTCTGAGGACACAGAATAGTCATGATGCAGTATAGGTTATAGTTGATAGACTAACCAAGTCTGCTCACTTTTGCCAGTTCAAATGGACTATAGCCTGGAAAGATTGGCCAGATTGTACATATATGAGATTGTAAAACTGCATGGAGTGCCAGTATCAATTGTGTCTAACAGAGATCCTAGGTTCACTTCTAGATTCTGGGGTAGTCTTCAGAGAGCCCTAGGAAGTAGATTGAACTTCAGCACAGCATTCCACCCACAGACAGATGGCCAGTCTGAGAGGGTTATTCAGATATTGGAGGATATGCTACGGGCTTGTGTGATTGAATTTGAAGGTAGTTGGGATACACACTTGCCTTTGATTGAGTTTGCTTATAACAACAGCTACCAATCAAGATTGGGATGCCTCCATATGAAGCTTTGTATTGTAGAAAGTGCAGAACTCCCCTATGTTGGGATGAGGTAGGTGAAAGGAAGATGATTGGGCCAGAAATTGTCCAATAGACAGAGGAAAAGATCAGATTGATTAGAGATAGACTCAAGGCTGCATCAGACCGTCAGAAGTCCTATGTTGATTTGAAAAGAAGAGATATTGAATATGCAGTGGGTGATAAAGTATTCTTCAAAGTTTCTCCTTGGAAGAGAATTATGAGATTTTACAGAAAGGGGAAACTGAGTCCTCGTTTCATCGGACCATATGAAGTTCTGGTAAGAGTGGGTCCTTTGACATATCGGTTAGCATTACCTCCAGAGCTAGCAAGGATACACAGTGTCTTCCATGTGTCCATGTTAAGGAGGTACAGATCTGACCCATCTCATGTACTATCAGTTGAAGAGATTGAAGTAAATCCAGACATTTCATATGAGGAAGAACCCATAAAAATTCTGGCATATGAGGTGAAGCAGCTGAGGAACAAACAGATACACAGTTAAAGTCTTTGTGGAACCATCATTCAGGCCAGGAAGCTACTTGGGAACGTGAAGAGGATATGAGGAGACAGCACCCATAGCTGTTCAGAGACTAATACCAGGTAAAATTTCGAGACGAAATTTTTTTAAGGGGGGGAGAATTGTAACACCCCTAAGTTCGGTAGTGCGTTCTACTGCTCCGGTGACCAGTGTTGTCCGGACAGCTAGGATGCCTAGAACCACACTTTAATTGGAGCGAGGAGATATAAAATAATGAGATACAAAAAAAGAAAAAACAAGAAAAACAAAGGAAAAATCATAGCAAAGAAATGTAACCAAGTTAAGCGAGCCGAAAACCCTAGCGATGGGTGACCGCACCGGGAAGCCACGGCGTGGACCGTCGACTAGTCCTGGACTGCGGGGAACCCTGGAAAACATTTTTAGGACTTAAATAGACCCTTATTGAAGAATAAATATCATTAGAAATATCAAGGAGAAATTAAATAATTAGTACAAAGAAAAGTGAGAAATCAAAAAAACAGACAAAACCCGGTGTTACCGAAAAATCGGGAATGCAACCCGAACAGGGGCATTATGGTCATTTGACATCCCGAATTGTCTTTTGACCTAAATTTCCACTAAAAATAAATAATATTACACTTAGAAAATAAAATGAAAAATTAATTTAGTGGTACCTAAAGTAAATAGCTAAAATCATGGGTTAATGTGGGATAAATGAGAATTAAGCTTATAAAATGGTTTAATTAATGTGAGTGGACCACTAAGAAATATAAAATGGATTAAGTGGACAAAGTGGGCAGCACTTAAAAGCTTCATCTTCAACCTCACGTCTCACCATTGCCAAGTGAAGAAATTCTCCAAAAAAGCTCCCATGGCCGCCCACCTTCAAACCTTCACAACCCCATGATCAAGCCTCCTTTTCCCACACCTTTCTTCATTAAAGATTGTCTACACATCACAAGGAAGAGTTTGATACTAAATTTAAGAAGTTTAATCAAGGTTTGGCAAGTTCCAACCATAAGGTAAGTTTACATTTTTGAAGATTTCTTTGTTAAACTTTTTGTACATGTTATGGGTCTTGGTTTTGTGAAGGAAATTTTTAAATTTGAAGAGTTATTGAGATATCCATTTTTGGGCAGCCATGTAGTCATGTATTTGATGAAATAATTGTGCATATATTTGATGAGAAATGATGTTGGTTATGGTGATTTAATATCCTAGTGAATTACTTCATATGTATATGGTGATTTTGCACTTGGATGGGAATTGATGAATTGTAGGACACTTTGGTGTTGAAGAACATTTTCGGCAGCCTTGGGACACTTGAATAAATGTGTGTGTTCATGAAGGTGTTGGCAGAATATTGACATAGAAGTTTGATGGATATGTATATAGATTGATTGTGTAAAGTGTATGTAAGATTTGTAATGGTGAGGTGTGTATGTGATTGTACTTAGAACTTGTAAATTTGAGTGTTAATTGGTGTATTGAGGATAATTGTAATCTGCCCAAAGTGATGTTAATGTAAATTGGAATATGGTTTTGGTAATGAACCAAAACAGAAATGGTAAGGGGAAGTGCACATATAGTAATGAAGTGTGTAATTGATGTATGTTAAGTAAGGTAGTTAAGGGCAGTGTACATTTTAGCCAATAAGTTTAAATGTGTAACCTCAATTGGTATGAGACCAATTGGAGGTGAAACTAGGCACAAAATGTGCCAACTTTCATTGAGAAAACATACCAAAATTCTGCTTGCAAGGTGACCTAAGAAAATGACCAATTCGGATTAGGTGCAATTAGGACTTGAAAAATGACCAATTGGGCAGCAGTGAGTGTTTAGGCCACAACTCACTCAAAACAGGTCCAATTGACCTGAAATTTTGACCAAGAATAGGTAAGACCCATACCTACAAGTCTTATGAAGACACCAAAGCCCAGAAATGACCATAAGCAAGTCAAAAAGCTTGCACAAGTTAGGGTCCAAAAACTGGCCGAATCAGAGTTGACCAAATTGACCTAAAATTGACCTAATTTGATGCCATTTGACCAGCAATAGTATAATGACCATAACTTGGTCTACTTAACTCGGAATGACCTGAAATTTTGCACCGCGGTCCATAAGACATAGATCTACAAGTTTTTAGTTTTGACCGAAACCCGAAAACTGAGGGAACTAGGTTGCCCGGCTAGGTCAAACTAGTATCCCGGAATCCAGCAAGTTGCATTAAAATGCACTAAACAAGGAAATGACTTTGGTAAAACGTACCAACCCTAAAACCCTATCGAATGTGACATATTAATGACACTAAAACTTAATTTACCTAGAACGCATCGAGGGTCGGTATATTAGGTGATTAAGCAAATAAAGGTATTCAATGAATTGTTTATCGAACATTATCGTTAGAGACAATTTAATTTAGTACTGAAACACTTCAAATTGTGTTTCTCAGTTACCAAAGACTCAGGAAAAGGGAAGGAAACACTGAGTCCAGACCGAGAGACAGTCATCAGAGGTTTGTGCACAACTAGTTTTTAACTGATTTTGTTCTGAATATTTCATATGATTAAATGACGTTATTTTCCTTATGAATTATGTTTAACAAGCATTGGATTTAATTCAATGATTATTGAAAATTGTTATAGTATGTATGAATTTAGCTTTGTGAAATGGTATTTCCACAAGTATTAAGCATTGTTATGGATTGAATAAATTACGTTTTGAAAAATTGTGATAGAACATGTTTTGAATTGTGATGGTAATTTTCATGGAAAAATGCAAATTTATGATTTGAATTGTGATGAGCATAAAAATTATTGGATATTAGAATTGACTTTGAATCGAATTATATTGTGATTTATGCTCACTAAAAGGATTGTGATATTGTTTTATATCTCACTATAGATGCTTGACTAGGTTATTACCCGTCTCTCTCATTTGTTGAGAAGACAATGGAGTGAGTTGTGTTTTGATTACCATGGTACGTGCACAGGCTTAGATTTTCCTCTGATTTGAGGTTAGATCTAAGTTTATTTTATCATTATGGCCCTTGCAGAAGATTCATTATTGTGATGGTACTGTGCATGATGATTCGACCTCCCCGACCATAGGGAGTTAGAATCACATCGAATATGGCCCTTTCGGATTAGTCTTGCATAGTTAGTGAGATAAAGATTGATTTTTGAGATACAACATGGTTTTTGAGATACATAATGACTTTTGAAATACAACATGGTTTTTGAGATACATAGTGATTTTTGAGATACAGAATGGCTTTTGAATGGTATGGAATTGTGATTTCAATTACGGTTTATATATAATTGATTTTGTTGGAATTACTTAAATGGATAGTCATGATTTGATAAATTGAATTTTGTGATCAAAGTCATTTATACAAATGGTTTACATTATTGGCAATGAATAATTTGAGTTGTGGAATTTGATGAGTATTCAGATTTCTAAATTATTTATTGTAAATTTTGTCAATATATATTGTATTATGTTTTAAATTATAGTTGTGCACCACTGAGTTCACCACTCAGCGATAGCTTTGTATGCTGTCGCAGGTAAGAAGAGCATAGAGCAGTAAGTAAATTTCCTTGAAGATATATTCAGATCAGCTCCAGGTATATCATAGGTATACCCATGTACATAGGTTTTGATGTATGCATGTAATAATATGTATGTAAATTATTTGAGCAGTTGTATAGAAACTCTTGTAAAATATTTTGGTATGTAATTAAATGTAAATTATTGTAAATGTAAATTTGAGATTTCATTTACTTGAATAGTTTTGTATTATATTTCTTGTATCTCAGTCTTTGAAAAATCACTGCGGATTTGAGTTGAGAAAAATGTTGTGTTGAGAAATATGTTGGAGTTGAGATTTGCAAATACATATTGAAGTGCTTTTTACAGGTTTTCTGAAGAACTGTTTTATCCAAAATGCAGAGGGCACTCTGCCAAAATTTTTACAAAAATTCCAAATAATTCAAATGTGTCAATTCTACCACTTCAGTTCAAAAAGGTTTTAACACCTGTAAATAGTGCTCACCACTGTAAAAGAAGTAAGAAAAGTTTTGAAAATCCCTTGTAGTGAATTTAATGGGTTATCAGTAGACGGAGTTGGTAATTCATTAGGTATACTACGGGATCATGTTATGCCTTACAGAGGGGTAGGGTGTGACATTTGATGTTTAAAGGGGGATGTGTACTTTTGGCAGCCATGGAAACTCCTTGAAGACAGTTTATTTTGCTTGTAAATGGTAATTAAAAGGTTGATTGAATGTCTATGTGTGTAGGAAATTATTTGGGTGATGTATGCTTAGTATATGTGAATGTGTATTTGAAATTTGAAGCTTGGAAATTAATGGAATGAAATGCATGAATCGGCAGCTTGGTTTGGTGAACCATAAGGATGTTGTTTCATGTTTGGATTATGGAATATTAATGTTGAATTGTGATAGTTGTTATGATAGCTTGGGTATATGTGTGATGGTGTGAGCTTGGACATGTAAATGAGCATGAATAGGTGATTAAATTGTTGTAATTGAGTTTGACAAATTCTGCACTATATGGTGTATGTTGAGTGTGATTGTAAGCTGCCAAAATGATCAACAAAATGTTCTAAAATATTTTTAGGTTATGGAACAAACCAGATTGGGCATGAATGTATAAATTGGTAAATGCTAAATGTGATCTTTGATGAGTAATAAAGGAAATGCAATAGGGCAGTTAGGTTTTGGGCTTAGAACTTTAAGTGTGTGGCTCCAATTGGTATGAGACCAATTGGAGGTAAAACTAGGCACAAAATGTGCCAACTTTCATGAAGGAAGCATGCCAAAATTCTGCTTGTAAGGTAACTTGAAAAATGACCAAATCTGGATTAGTGCAATTAAGGCCTAAAAATTGACCATTTGGGCAGCAGTTAGTATTTAGGCCATAACTCACTCAAAACAGGTCCAATTGACCTGAAATTTTGACCATGAATAGTTAAGACCCATATCTACAAGTCTTGTGGAGACACCAAAGCCCAGAAATGGCCATAAGCAAGTCAAACAGCTTGCACAAGTTCGGGTCCAAAAACTAGCTGAACCTAAAATGACCTAAAGTGACCTAAAGTGACCAATTTTGATGCATTTTGACCAGCAATAGTAAAATGACCATAACTTGGTCTACATAACTCAGAATGACTTGAAATTTTTTCCCGCGTGCAATAAGACATAGATCTACAAGTTTGTACTTTTGACCGAAATCCGAAAACCGAGGGAACTAGGTCGTCCGGCTAGGTCAAACTAATATCCCAGAATCCAGCAAATTACAAGAAAATGCAAGATACATGGAAATGAATTTGGTAACATGTACCAACCCTAAAAGACTATTGAATGTGACATATTAGTAACATTAAAACCTAATTTACCTAAAATGCATCGAGGGTCAACATATTAGGTTGACTAATCAAATAATAGAATTTGGTGAATTAATTATCAAACATTATCATTAGAGACAGTTTAATTAAGTACTGAAACACTTCAAATTGTGTTTCTCAGTTAGCAAAGACTCAGGGAAAGGGAAGGAAACACTGAGTCAAGTCCAGGAGACAGTTATAAGAGGTTTGTCCACAACAGCTATTTCTATTGAATTTTTCAATTGAAATGAATTATGACTAATTGTACATTATTGTTTTAAATTGTGAAAATGTGTTTGAATGGATACTTATCTTGAAAAGCATTGTAAATGGTTTGAAACTGTGGAAAAATTGATTTAGTGTGATTTGTGAAAGTTGAAGTTAATTATGAATTGTGTTGCCATCTTGTGAATGAAATTATGACTTTGGAAATTTTGAGATAAAATGTGTTTAGTGTTATCAGAGCAAAGTAGGGACGGCAATACATAACTCCTACGATTCTTGGGAACTCTCACGAGTGAACTCAGGAGCTTGCAGGGATGGCGATACGTAACGCCTACAAGTGCTCTGATAGGTACCACCCAAGGGCTTGCAGGGACGGCGATACGTAACGCCTACAGGTGCTTTGATAAGTACTCTTAAATGCCAACACCTTCCTCATTGATTTTGATTAGTGGGGTTGAGATTGCTTTGTCGTGGTGTACAACACAACATTAATCAGAAATTTGTGTCATGGCTTAAGTTGGGTATGAATTGGCAACACTGTATTCTTAAATTATTTGACTAAATTGTGTTATTATGAGCTTTGATAATTTGTGAAATGGATTTCAAATTCTTTATGACATTCATTGTCTTGAATTTAACTATGGTTTAAGTATCCACTATTTATATAACTTATGAATTGTGATTTAAAGTTGTATTTGGTTAATGTTGTGCACTACTGAGACATTGTCTCAGCGATAGCTTTTCATTGCTGTCGCAGGTAGACAGATGGACAGGGCAACAGACTAGGTTGCCAATGTATTCAGCGAGAGATCATCGGATATATTGAGTATACCACATTTTGTATTTTGTACTGTAATGTATGTTCACTGTATGTATATATTGTTCTTGATTTTGAGCAGTTATAAATTAAAATTGTACATTGAAGTTGTAAAATAAATTATGAGTTATTTTGACTAGTGGAATTTTGTATTATATTTCTTTTATCTCATCCTTTGAAAATACTGAAAAATTATTGTGGAGTTGAGATTGAGAAATATATTTGAAGTGTTTTTACAGGTTTTCTGAAGAACTATTTTATTTAAAATACAGAGGGCACTCCGCTAAAATTTTTACAGAAATTCCTAATAATTCAAATGTGTTATCTCTTTCACTTAAGTTCAAAATTTTTTTTTTTTAACACCTGTAAATAGTGCTCACAACTATAAAAAGAAGTAAGAAAAGTTTTAAAATCCCTTGTAGTATATTTAATGGGTTATCAGTAGACGAAGTTGGTAATTCATTAGGTATACTAAGGGATTATGTTATGCCTTACAGAGGGGTAGGGTGTGACACACTCAGCAATAGCTTTGTATGCTGTCGCAGGTGAAAGAAAATATAGAGCAGCTGAGCGAGGTTACTGAAAGACACGGTGAGATTATCCTTGGGTATATAATAGGTATACCCTTGTACATTAGCTTTTGATATAATTCTGTAATTATATGTATGAAATTTCCTTTGAGCAGTTGTACCAACTCTTTTGTAATATATATATATATTTCTATTGTAATCAAATATTAATTATTATAATATTATCTTGAGATTTTATATACATAAAATTTTGCACTATTAAATTTTAATGCTCCCATGAATGTGAAAATTAATTTGTTTACCTCAATGAGATGTTTTAATATTTGATTTAATTTACACTGTGTATTGAGTGATTTATGCGGATTTGTGAAATGAGATTGAATAATGGAGTTGGGATTGAGAAATATATTGGGAATGTCTTTATTTTCAGGTTTTGAAGAACTATTTTCTCAAAATATAGATGGCACTTTGCCGAAATTTTTGTAAAAATTGCGGAGATTTTAAATATCTAAGAATTTAATTTATGTTTGGATTTTAAATAGAGGTTTTTAAAATTTGAAAAAATTTTACCCACCAATTTAAAAATGAACAAAAATTGTTTTAAAATCCCTTGTAGTATATTTAATGGGTTACCAGTAGGCGAAGTACGGTAATTCATTAGGTGTACTACGGAAGCATGTTACATCTTACGAGGAGTAGGGTGTGACATTTAAAGTGTTTAAATATGAATTTAATTATGAGATATTAATTAATAGAGATTAATTAATTAATTTATATTTGATATAAATTGATTAGAAGGGGAGAAATAATTATTTTGGGTTGAGAACTCAAAATTAAAACACAAGGGTAATTTGGTTATTTCACAGGGTGACATGTGGCACCATGAGATGGTGACACATGGCACCATATAAGTTTGCCATTTGTCTTCCTATCATGCAAGGTGATCAAAGTCAAGATTAAATCTATATTTGATACTTGGCTTAATGTGATTAGGTCAATTAAAATTAAGATGCAATCAGGTGATGACATGTGGCAAGGGTTTTAAGTGATGACCTAATTATAAAAGGGAAAAGAAAGAAAAATAGAACACATTCTGATTTTCTCGAAAGGTGCCGCCACCTATAGTGCTCTCCTCTCTTCTTATTCTTCTCTCATCAATTCAAAGAGAATTACTCAAATCCTTTTGAATTAAAATTGCTAGAAATTGTTTCTAGTGTCATATACACATCTATAACCTCTCTAAAGGCAAATTCCTAATTTCTAATTGGTTGGCAAGGCTTGAGAAGTTAGTTTAGGGGCTGCCGTTGGTGATCTTGGTGTGGACAAGCTAGAGGGACAACTCTTGGGGTTCTAGGTGCTTCACAAAAGTACCAATTACATCTATAGTGCATTAAAAGGTTAGTGCACATATTTTTGTATCAATCTTGGGTTCAAATGAATTAATTTGTTAATTCAAAAATCTTAAATGGCAAATGTAGATCCTAATACACACTAAAAGTTTTTTAAAATGCAATTGAACATTGAAATCAATTAGGCACAAAATGGATGTGGCATGATGCATGAAACCCTAGAGGAAAATTTTCGAATTCAATGTTCTAATCTAACAATTTTCATGCTTCTACTCCTTCAATTGGTATCAGAGCTACTATATTTGCCATTTAGATTGTTTAATATCTGATTTAATTGTGTGATTTGATTAAAAGTTGATTGATTCATTGCTGGTTAGACCAATAATGTGGCAGCAAGGTGTAGAGCACTATTGGTGTGCATGGTTTGGTTCATTCAATCATACGCATGGTTTTTGGGCTTGAGTGTGGGCTTGGTTTCAAGGCCCATAATTAGGCCCGTGACTAATTAAAATGTTTAATTAGGAGTTTTAATCACACAATTAATTTTTGATTCAATTATTTGAATGAGATTCAAATCTGAATTTTTAAATTTGTTTGAATGAGACTCAAATCTAAATTTTTAAATTTGGTTGAATGAGATTCAAATCTGAATTTTTAAATTTATTTTGAATAAGATTCAAATATGAATTTTTAAATTTGGTTGAATGAGATTCAAATCTGAATTTTTTAGTTGAATATGAGATATTCAATTTAATTTTAGAATGTATGTTTTATTTAATTGTTAAATGGTAATATGCATTATGGATGATCATGGACAATAAAAGACCAATGTGATTGGATTTATTTCTTTTATTTTTCTTTGGGTTGTAAAATAATTAATGTTATTTTGGTGGCATTGTATGATAATTGTTGTAATATTTTTGAGTTGTAATTTCATTTATTTAAGGACTTTAAAGTCTATGTTCTTGTAAATTCGCGTTGGTATGCCAAGGATTGCTATATAATTGGATTGCAAGAAGATCAAGGAGGTCAAGAGCATTAGTGGAACCAGTAGGAGGAATTCAAGATCAAATGTTGATTATGTACTCCTATAGCAACTCTTGTAATATGAATGAATGAAATGCACCTAGGAATGCCCTGAATCAATTCTTGGTGGCTTAGAATTGAATCCCTTAGAAAGTCCATGATCATACCATATTATTTATTTATCCATGTATGCATGAGATGTATGGGAATGTATGCAAGTATAAGATATGTAATACCCCTATTTGCATAGCCTAGTATATTTCATTATTTCGTTGACCGGAGTCGGTCCGGACAATTAAGGGGATTAGAACCACTCTTAATACAACTAGATAAGCTATAAACACAAATAATTAGTAATTTCCAATTAGTTAAGTATAAATAAGAAAAACAGAACATAAGAAGTTAAATGAGTCGAGAGTCACAGCGATGGGTGACCTTCTCGAGAACGACTGCGAAGTCAATTTAAACTCAAATTTCGAGTTGTAAAATGTGACGTCGCAGTCCTTAAGACCATTACAAACACAGTGGAAAAGAGAAAATCATTAAAAAAGGTTGTTAAGCCAGTCAAATAATTAGGTTAGGGTGCCGGAAGAAATATTGAATTATTTGCAAACCGGGTTGAACTGGCGAGGGACAATTTGATCAATTGACCCCGAGAGCTGACTCCTGACCTAACTGTCAAATAAAATTGAAGAAAAGAAAATTTCAAAATCGAGAATTAAATTAAAGAACTAATGGAAAAATAAAAAAAATAAAAAAAAGAGGAAAGAAAAGAAAAAGGTTATTACATTATGGATGACATCAATTATGATGTCATAATTAAAATTATTTTTAACTACCAATTTTGACTAAGATAAACTTTATTAGTTAAGACAAAATAACATTAAAAAAAAAAGAAAGAAAACCCTCATC
The DNA here is from genome assembly GCF_030052815.1 of Hevea brasiliensis. Taxonomy (NCBI): domain Eukaryota; kingdom Viridiplantae; phylum Streptophyta; class Magnoliopsida; order Malpighiales; family Euphorbiaceae; genus Hevea; species Hevea brasiliensis. The sequence goes on from NC_079495.1 coordinate 47,977,342, forward strand.
TTCTTCCCTCACACAACTAGCCGAACTCACTCTCTCTCCCTTCTCCATGATTGTCCACCATTAAAGAGTTATTCAACCTGGAATAACTTGATGTTATTTCACTAAAATTAACCCTAAACCCTAGAAAGCTTCTTAAGAACCCTAGACAAGAAGTATAGAAGAAAGAAGGAGGAAGAAAAATAGAAAATTGAAGTTTTGGGAATCCAAAGCAAATGTTAGAGTTTTAACTCTCTATTTCCTAATCTTAATTCATGTGTAGTTAGTGAAATAGCTTGTAAATTATGAGAAAATTGAAACAAATTAAAAGTGTGGACTATAAGTGAATTTCCGCCAGCATGTGTGTAGGGGTATTATTGCATGGTTTTATTGAATTAGAAGGGAGTATAAACCTCAAGGAGTTGAATGACTATGGTTAAAGGCTTTGAATTAGCTAAATGCAAAGAATTGGTGAACTAGGGTTTTGGACACTTAGGGTTTAGAGAATAATATGTGAGAAATTGGTAAATGATGTCTTTGACCTAGTTTGAGGTGAGAAATGGTCATTTGTGACCAAATGAAGTCTGTTAGAAGTGTTTGAATCAAAAGCAAATTCGGATTCAATGATGCAGGCAGCAGCACCAAGGTCTCTTTGAGGGACCAAAACTGAAAATTTACTAGTCCAATTGGTATGAGACCAATTGGGAATGAAAATAGACACAAAATGACACAATTTTCATTTAGGAATCATGCCTAAAAAGTGACCAAAACCTAGTGAACAAATTGACCGAATTCGGAAATTCTCAGTCTAACCTGTACAAACTGACCAAATGAACAGTGTTTGTTCATTTGGCCTTAACTTGAGCTATGCAGGACTAAATGACCTGAAATTTTACCAGTGGACAGTTGAGATATATACCTAAAACTTTTATGAGGAACACAAACCCAAATTATACCATTAACTAAGTCATTTGGCCACCCCAATTTGGTGACCTAAAATTGCCAGAACCAAAATTTGCCCAGAAATCTGGGTTAAGTCCAATCCGGCAGCCATGGTTCAAATGGTATAACTTGAGCTAAAAAACTCCAATTGGAGTGATTCAAAAAGAAGAATAAGCTTAAGACAATAGGGAAAATTTTCTATGAAGAAAGTTTTGCCAAATTCTAAGAGTAAAATGACCAATGGAACAGAGCAACTTAAGACACCAAAACTGAAAATTTGCAAATTTGCCTAAAAGACTTAGACTTTGAGTAAACAACCAAAACAAACAAATTTAGTGACCAAAATGTGGTATGTGGGTGAAGTTGGAATTCCCGTACCTATTAAGCCTTAGAAAGTCAACAAATTGACTTGAATTGTGTAGTGAATAGTAATCCCGAAACACAAAATTTAAAGAACGTCAAGTTTAGCACATTAGAGTTAGGTATAAGTAAATATAAACTTATTTTTGGACTAATGATGAGTTATGATACTGAAACACTGTGAAACTGTGTGTTTCAGTGAAAAAGAACACCAGGAAAGAACCCAAGGAATCGAGTCAAGTCCAAGAAGCGACTCACTTAAGGTTTGTGCATAATGTATAATTTTTTTTGTAAATTATCTTCTGCATATTGTATTGAATAATTTGAAATATTGAATTGTGACATTACTATGATGAAGTATTTATGATGTTTTTGATTTAAATTTTTGAAAGTTATTTGTGTATATTTGAAATGGCAATGTTTAGTAAATTGTAAAGATAAGTTTTGAAACCACAGTGTTATGACCATATATTTGAACACCTCACTAGCATGACTAGTAGGGGTAAACAGTTTCGAATTTTGATTCCTTCTCTGGCTGAAGTGTTGAGGTGTGTGCCAGTAGAAGAAGAAATTAAATGGATATCCATATATTTGAGCTAGTTAGCCTTGTGATGTGACTTAAGCTTAGCCTCTGGCTATTGAGATTATATTTGTTTCGAATGGCATGATATAACTGTGGGTTTTATGAAATGTGTTTTGATACTTCAAAATGAAATTATTTGGATTAAAATCTCATAATTCATGTTTTATATTTAATCCTCATGTTCAGTCTAATTTTTGAATAAATGTGATTTAAATTCTGCACAAAGATTATTTTAGTATGTTGTGCACCACTGAGTCCTAGTACTCAGCGATGGTTGCTATTGCTGTCGCTTATTTAGAGACTAGAGGAGCAGCAGACTGAGCTGTTGAGGATTATGGAGTGACCTACCTGCTTGAAGTTATCAGGTATAATTTATACCCTGACTGTAAATATTTATTTTGATGTATGTATTGCACGTAATTGTATGGACATATAAAATTGGTCTTGAGCAGCTTGTACAAAGTTTGTAATAAAATTTAGTTTGAATTTCTTTTAATGTAAATTTTTAGTATGATGTATATATAGATTTTTTGTCTTTAATGAAATATGAATGGAAATATTTTATTTTAATTTGAATGAAATTGATAGATATTATTTTGATGATTACTGAATTTTTGAAAATTAAGAAATGAGGATTATTGAATTTTGAAACTTGAGAAATTGGTTGAGATTGATTGTGGAGTTATTGGAATTGATTGTGAATTTGAAGAAGTTATTGAGAAAATTTATTGGAAGTGTTTTTTTTTTTCAGGTAATTGAAGAACTGTTTTCTCAAAATACAAATGGCACTCTGCCGAGATTTCTATAAAATTTGCGAAAAAACAAACTCAACTCAACTAAGCCTTTATCCCAAAAATTTGGGGTCGACTATATGGATTCGCTTTTTCCACTCTGAACGATTTTGGGTTAAATCCTCAGAAATGTGTAATGCTTCTAAGTCATGCTGTACTACTCTCCTCCAAGTCAATTTAGGTCTACCCCTTTTTTTCTTTCTATCCTCTAGCCTAATGTGTTCTACTTGTCTAACTGGAGCCTCCGTATGTCTACGCTTCACATGACCAAACCACCTCAATCTCCCTTCTCTCAACTTATCTTCAATTGGCACCACTCCTACCTTTTCTCTAATACTTTCATTACGGACTTTATCTAGTCTAGTATGACCACTCATCCACCTTAACATCTCATCTCTGCAACTCTTATCTTAGATGCATACGACTCTTTCAGTGCCCAACACTCACTACCATATAGCATAGCCGGTCGTATGGCTGTACGGTAAAATTTTCCTTTTAATTTATTGGGAATCTTACGATCACATAAAACTCCCGTGGCACGTCTCCACTTCAACCATCCGGCTTTAATCCTATGACTAACATCCTCCTCACATCCCCCATCTACTTGAAGGACTGAGCCTAGATCTTCACATAAATGATTTTAACACCTATTAGAAAATGCTTACCACTTATAAAAAGTAAGAAAATTGTTTTAAAATCTCTTGTAGGGTACTTAATGAGTTATTGGTAGGTGAAGTGCGGTGGTTCATTAGGTATTCTACGGGATCATACTATGCCTTACAGATGGGTAAGGTGTGACATGTTTTAGTGGTATTAGAGCAAATTTTTGAAGTATGTTTTAACTTGAGAATTTGTGTCTTTCCTTGTTAAGTACAACTGCTCAATGTCCATATTTGTTACATACAGTGCATTACATCATAAATATGAACTAACGGAGGGAAATCTCTATGTGTTACTTGTTTAGGAGATACCCTAACTTCAGACTGAAATGGAAGAAGGGGATCGCTCAGTCGAGCAATCTGTTGAAGCTGAGGCACAAGGGAAAGCCTCAGCTTTACAGAATGTCAGTGGGTCAGTAGCACCAGCCCCACAAATGCCGCAGTTTCCTGCACAGTTTACACAGCAGATGGCTGCGATGTTTTAACAAATGGCTGGGGGTATGCTTGCTCAAGCTCTACCCTAGACACCTGTGGTACAACCACTGCCTCCAGCCAAACAGTATGATAAGTTATTAAAGTATGGAGCTACTGAATTTAAGGGTACAGTAGACCCATTTGAGGTAGAGCAATGGATTGAAAGAATGGATAGAGTATTCAAGAAGCTACATTGCCAAGATGAATTGAAGTTTGAATATTCTGTGTCACTACTGCAAGGGGATGCGTATGATTGGTGGAAGACCATCCCCCACAGCTTAGCTGAACCACCAGTACTGACCTGGGATGACTTCATCAGAGAATTCAGACAGAAATACATCCCAAATGCATATGTTGATCAGAAATTGCAAGAATTTTTGAGTTTGAAACAAGGGAACCGATTAGTGGCAGACTATGAGAGGGAGTTCTCCCACTTAAGCCACTATGCTGGAAGTCTCCTTTCTACCAGCAAGGCAAGGTGCAAGAGATTTGAGACTGGTTTGAAGCCTAGTTTGAGAATGCAAGTAGTGGGATTCAGACATAGCAATTTTTCAAAACTCATGTCTCAAGCACTCAAGTTAGAAAGGATTGAATTAGAAGCGACCCCAACAAAAGAAAAATCATAAAAAGTTGTGAAATCAGAGAAAGACAAGGGAGAAAAGTTAGTAGAGCCAAGTTCTGGTGGTACCTCTGGAAAGAAAAAGAAATTTAGTGGACCCAGCAGGGGTCGAGGTGTAAGATTTGGAAGGGGCCGATTCTCTGGACAGAGACCCCCTAGGTCTGGTCAGCAGTCGAGCAGGGGTTCATATCCTGCCCGCCCCTATGAGACTTGTGCAAGATTCATGGGGGATAATGCTATTGGGCCACTGGAGCCTGCTTTAACTGTGGAGGCAAGGGCCATTTAGCTAAAGACTGCACTAGTGCTCCTAGATATGGTCCAGCTCCTATGACTGCAGAAGGATCTATTCAGAGTCCTACTTCCAAAAGTTCACAACCTGTTGGCAGAGGAAGAGGCAGAGGTAGAGGCACTACTTCTGGCAGTCAGGGCACTGTTGGTCAATCAGCACAAGGAAGTGCTTCAGCCGGAATCTACATGATGAGACAGCGAGAAGAGGCTGAGACTTCTAATATGTTAGCTGGTACATTCTCTATCTCTGATCAAGAAGTATTTGTGTTATTTGATCCGGGTTCAACCCACTCATATATTAGTGCTAGCATAGTCAGTTCACTTGCTGTTCCATATGTCCAAATGGGTTTAGAAGTGCTAGTAACTAGTCCGTTAGGACAAGAGGTACGGGTCAACAGAATTTATAGGGACTGTCCTTTGGTGATCCAAGGACATGTTTTCCTATCAGATTTGATTGAAATGCCCTTCATAGATTATGATATTATCTTGGACATGGATTGGTTAGCCAGGTATCACGCCACGATTGACTATAGACTGAAAACAGTCACTTTTGGTCTCCCTTTGTACAGTGATGTGGTAATACATGGGGAGAGGCATTTACTGCCATCAAACATCATTTCAGCTGCACTAGCCAGAAGGATGATCAGAAAGGGGTGTGAAGCATATTTGGCACATTTGATAGACACCCAAGTGGGGAGTCCAGCACTGAGGGACATCCCTACTGTATGTGACTTTCCGGATGTGTTTCTTGATGAATTGCTAGGATTACCTCCAGAAAGAGAGCTGCAATTTGAGATTGATGTTATGCCTGGTGTGGATCCAATCTCCATAACGCCATATAGAATGGCACCAGTAGAATTGAAAGAGTTGAAAGTACAGTTGCAAGAGCTGCTTGACAAGGGCTTTATCCGCCCTAGTGTTTCACCTTGGGGAGCCCCAGTGTTGTTTGTAAAGAAGAAGGATGGCACTCTCCGGTTATGCATTGACTATCGGCAGTTGAATAAGGTGGCAATAAAGAACATATACCCATTGCCTCATATTGATGACTTGTTTGATCAGTTGAGGGGTGCAGCTGTGTTCTCCAAAACTGTTCTGAGATTAGGTTATTATCAACTGAAAGTACAAGAGCAGAGTATTCCTAAAACTGCCTTCAGAACCCGCTATGGCCATTATGAGTTCTTGGTTATGCCATTTGGGTTAACTAATGCTCCGGCTGCTTTTATGGATCTGATGAACACTATCTTCAGACCATACCTCGACCAGTTTGTTATGGTATTTATAGATGATATATTGGTCTATTCGAGGAGTGCAGAAGAGCATGATAGACATCTGCGGATTGTACTACAGACTTTGAGGGAGAAACAACTATATGCCAAATTGTTGAAGTGTGAATTTTGGCTGAAGGAAATATCTTTCTTGGGGCATGTAGTATCAGAAGAGGGCATCAAGGTAGATCCAAGTAAGAAAGAAGTTGTCCTTAATTGGAGGCCACCCAGAAATATCACAGAGATTCGTAGTTTTCTGGGTTTAGCTAGATACTACCGTCGATTTATGAAGGGATTCTCCATGTTAGCATCTCCATTGACCAAGCTGCTTAGAAAAGATGTGAAATTTCAGTGGATGGATAAATGCCAGCAGAGTTTTGATGAATTAAAGAAATGTTTGACTAAAGCTCTAGTCCTTACTTTACTTACTCTAGGTAAAGAATACACAGTTTATAGTGATGCTTCTCACAATGGGTTAGGCTGTGTATTAATGCAAGATCGAAATGTCATTGCCTATGCATCATGCCAGCTAAAATCGCATGAGAGGAATTATCCGACACATGATTTGGAGCTTACAGCTATTCTGTTTGCTCTTAAGATCTGGAGACACTATTTGTATGGGGAGAAATGCTACATCTACACAGATCATAAGAGTTTGAAGTATTTGGGCACCCAGAAAGAGCTGAATTTGAGATAGAGGAGATGGTTAGAGTTGATAAAAGACTATGATTGTCTGATAGACTATCAGCCAGGGAAAGCTAATGTTGTGGCTGATGCCATAAGTCGCAAGACTATGGCAAGTCTACGGGTCACTCCTTTGTCTATGGTACATGAGTTAAGATCATTGCATGCTAGCTTAGAGATTAAAGATGATGGGTAGACAGCAGTTGCATGGCATGTATAGCCAGTGTTGATTGATCAGATCAGGATGGCTGCTTAGAATGATGAAAAGTATCAGAAGCTGTTGGAAGAAGTCAGGCAGGGCAAGAAACTAGAATTCTCAATAAGAGACGATGGTCTACTGCTACACCAGGGCATAATGTGTGTTCCTGATGATGTTGATTTGAGGCAGATCATTTTGAAGGAAGCACATGAGTCTCCTTTTGCCATGTACCCTGGTGGCACAAAAATGTATAGAGGGCTAAAGGAGCATTACTGGTGGATGGGTATGAAAAGAGATGTGGCAGAGTTTGTTTCCAAATACCTAACTTATCAGCAAGTAAAGGCAGAGCATCAAGTACCCACTGGGTTGTTACATCCACTACCAGTACCAGAATGGAAATGGGAGAGAATAACGATGGATTTTGTGATGGGACTTCCAAGGACACAGAAAAGTCATGATGCAGTATGGGTCATTGTTGACAGACTAACCAAGTCTGCTCATTTTCTGCCAGTTCGGATGGACTACAATTTAGAAAGATTGGCCAAGTTGTACATTGATGAGATTGTGAGACTGCATGGAGTGCTAGTATCCATTGTATTAGACAGAGATCCTAGGTTCACTTATAGATTCTGGGGTAGTCTTCAAAGAGCCCTAGGAACTAGATTCAACTTCAGTACTGCATTCCACCCACTTACAGATGGCCAGTCTGAGAGGGTAATTCAGATCTTGGAGGACATGCTATAGGCTTGTGTGATTGAATTTGAGGGTAGTTGGGACACACACTTGCCTTTGATTGAGTTTGCTTACAACAACAGCTACCAATCAAGCATTGGGATGCCACCATATGAAGCTTTGTATGGCAGAAAATGTAGAACCCCATTGTGATGGGATGACATGGGTGAAAGAAAGATGATTGGACCCGAAATTGTTCAGCAAACTGAGGAGAAGATTAGGGTGATCAAAGATTGACTTAAGACTGCATCAGACCGTCAGAAAGTCCTACATTAATCTGAAGAGAAGGGATATTGAGTATGCCGTGGGTGAGAAAGTATTCCTCGAGGTTTCCTCTTGGAAGAGAATTATGAGATTCGGCAAAAAGGGGAAACTGAGTCCTCGTTTTATTGGGCCATATGAGGTTCTGGAAAGAGTGGGTCCTTTGGCATATCGATTGGTACTACCTCCAGAGTTGGAGAAGATACATAATGTCTTCCATGTGTCTATGTTGAGGAGGTATTGATCAAACCCATCTCATGTACTGCCAGTAGAAGAAATTAAAGTGAATCCAGACCTCACATATGAAGAAGAACCCATAGAGATTCTGGCTTATGAGGTGAAGCAGCTACAGAACAAGCAGATCCCGTTGGTAAAAGTGCTGTGGAACCATCATTCGGGCCAAGAAGCTACTTAGGAATGAGAGGAGGATATGAAAAGACAGCACCCACAGCTGTTCAGAGATTAATACCAGGTAAAATTTCGAGACGAAATTTATTTTAAGGGGGGGAGAATTGTAATACCCCTATTTGCATAGCTTGGTATATTTCACTATTCCGGTGACCGGAGTCAGTCCGGACAATTAAGGGTATTAGAACCACTCTTAAGACAACTAGATAAGCTATAAACACAAATAATTAGTAATTGCCAATTAGTTAAGTATAAATAAGAAAAACAGAACATAAGAAGTTAAATGAGCCAAGAGTCACAGCGATGGGTGACCTTCTCGGGAACGACTGCAAAATCAATTTAAACTCAAATTTCAAGCCATAAAATGTGACATCCGCAGTCCTTAAGACCATTACAAACATAGTGGAAAAGAGAAAATCGCGAAAAGAGGTTGTTAAGCCAGTCAAATAATTAGGTCAGGGAGCAGGAAGAAATATTGAATTATTTACAAAGCGGGTTGAACCGGCGAGGGGCAATTTGGTCAATTGACCCCGAGAGCTGACTCCTGACCTAACTGTCAAATAAAATTGGGGAAAAGAAAATTTTAGAATCGAGAATTAAATTAAAGAACTAATGGAAAAATTAAAAAAAAAAAAGGAAAGAAAAGAAAAAGGTTATTACATCATGGATGACATCAATTATGATGTCATAATTAAAATTATTTTTAACTACCAATTTTGACTAAGATAAACTTTATTAGTTAAGACAAAATAACATTAAAAAAAAAAAAAAAGAAAACCCTCATCTTCTTCCCTCACCCAACTAGCCGAACTCACTCTCTCTCCCTTCTCCATGATTGTCCACCATTAAAGAGTTATTCAACCTTGAATAACTTGATGTTCTTTCACTAAAATTAACCCTAAACCCTAGAAAGCTTCTCAAGAACCCTAGACAAGAAGTATAGAAGAAAGAAGGAGGAAGAAAAATAGAAAATTGAAGTTTTGGGAATCCAAAGCAAAGGTTATAGTTTTAACTCTCTATTTCCTAAATTTAATTCATGTGTAGTTAGTGAAATAGCTTGTAAATTATGAGAAAATTGAAACAAATTAAAAGTGTGGACTATAAGTGAATTTTGGCCAGCATGTGTGCAGGGGTATTATTGCATAGTTTGATTGAATTAGAAGGGAACATAAACCTCAAGTCAAGGAGTTGAATGACTATGGTTAAAGGCTTTGAATTAGCTAAATGCAAAGAATTGGTGAACTTAGGTTTTGGACACTTAGGGTTTAGAGACAAAAATGTGAGAAATTGGTAAATGATGTCTTTGACCTAGTTTGAGGTGTGAAATGGTAATTTGTGACCAAATGAAGTGTGTTAGAAGTGTTTGAATCAAAAGCAAATTCGGATTCAATGTGGTCATGCTGCAGGCAGCAGGACCAAGGTCCCTTTGAGGGACCAAAACTGAAAATTTACAAGTCCAATTGGTATGAGACCAGTTGGGAATGAAAATAGACACAAAATGACACAATTTTCATTAGGAAGCATACCCTAAAAGTGACCAAAACCTGATGAACAAATTGACCAAATCCGGAAATTCTCAGTCTGACCTGTACAAACTGACTAAATGAATAGTGTTTGTTCATTTGGACATAACTTGAGCTACGCAAGTCTAAATGACTTGAAATTTTACCAGTGGACAGTTGAGATATATACCTAAAACTTTTGTGAAGAACACAAACCCAAATTATGCCATTAACTAAGTCATTTGGCCACCCCAATTTGGTGACCTAAAACTACCAGAACCAAAATTTGCCCAGAAATCTGGGTTAAGTCCAATCCGGCAGCCATGGTTCAAATGGCTATAACATGAGCTACAAAACTCCAATTGGAGTGATTCAAAAAGGAGAATAAACTTAAGACAATAGGGAACATTTTCTATGAAGAAAGTTTTTCCAAATTCTAACAGTAAAATGACCAATGGAACAATGCAACTTAAGACACCAAAACTAAAAATTTGCAAATTTGCCTAAGAGACTTAGAATTTGAGTAAACAACCAAAACCAACAAATTTAGTGACCAAAATGTGGTATGTGGGTGAAGTTGGAATTCCCATATCTATTAAGCCTTAGAAAGTCAACAAATTGACTTGAATAGTATAGTGAATAGTAACCCCAAAACACAAAATTTAAAGAATGTCAAGTTTAGCACATTAGAGTTAGGTATAAGTGAATGTAAATTTATTTTTGGACTAATGATGAGTTATCATACTGAAACACTGTGAAACTTTGTGTTTTAGTGAAAAAGAACACCGAGAAAGAACCCGAGGAATTGAGTCAAGGCCAAGAGGCGACTCGCTTAAGGTTTGTGCACAATGTATAATTATCTTCTGCATATTGTTTTGAATAATTTGAAATATTGAATTGTGACATTACTATGATGAAGTATTTATAATGTTTTTGATTTAAATTGTTGAAAGTTATTTGTGTGTATTTGAAATGGCAATGTTTAGTAAATTGTAAAGATAAGTTTTGAAACCACAGTGTCATGACCATATATTTGAACACCTCACTAACATGACTAGTGGGGGTAATCAGTTTCGAATTTTGATTCCTTTTCTAGCTGAAGTGTTGAGGTGTGTGCCAGTAGAAGAAGAAATTGAATGAATATCCATATATTTGAGCTAGCTAGCCTTGTGATGTGACTTCTCGTTAGCCTCTGGCTAGTGAGATTATATTTGTTTCGAATGGCATGATATAACTGTGGGTTTTATGAAATGTGTTTTAATACTTCGAAATGAAATTATTTGGATTAAAATCTCATAATTCATGTTTTATATTTAATCCTCATGTTCATTCTAAATTTTGAATAAATGTGATTTAAATTCTGCATAAAGATTATTTTAGTATGTTGTGCACCTCTGAGTCCTAGTACTCAGTGATGGCTATTATTGCTGTCGCAGATTTAGAGACTAGAGGAGCAGCAGACTGAGCTGCTGAGGATTGTGGAGCGACCTACCTGCTTGAAGTTATCGGGTATAATTTATACCCTGACTGTAAATATTTATTTTGATATATGTATTGCACGTAATTGTATGGACATGTAAAATTGGCCTTGAGCAGCTTATACAAATTTTGTAATAAAATTTAGTTTGAGTTTCTTTTAATGTAAATTTTTAGTATGATGTATATATAGATTATTTGTCTTTAATGAAATATGAATGGAAACATTTTTTTTTAATTTGAATGAAATTGATAGATATTATTTTGATGATTACTGAATTTTTGAAAATTGAGAAAGGAGGATTATTGAATTTTGAAACTTGAGAAATTAGTTGAGATTGATTGTGGAGTTATTGGAATTGATTGTGAATTTGAAGAAGTTGTTGAGAAAAATTATTGGAAGTGCTTTTTTTCAGGTATTTGAAGAACTGTTTTCTCAAAATACAAACGGCACTCTGCCGAAATTTCTATAAAATTTGCGGAAAAACAAAATGGGCCAAAAATTTTTACTAGTTTGAAAACTTCAAATAAATGATTTTAATACCTATTAGAAAATGCTCACCACTTATAAAAAGTAAGAAAATTATTTTAAAATCCCTTGTAGGGTACTTAATGAGTTATCGGTAGGTGAAGTGCGGTAGTTCACTAGGTATTTTATGGGATCATATTATGCCTTACAGAGGGGTAAGGTGTGAGAAGATATATGCATGCTAATTTGATAATATGCAAAGTGAGACCATAATAGTAAATAAGCATACCACTAAATCTTCCAAACAAATGATTAAGTTGGAAATGGTAAAATTAAAGTAATTATATCATGGGCCCTCTATTGAGGCAATTATTTTAAGAAATTTTAAATACTTGCATGTGTAGTAATTAATTTAAGAGATTTTCTTAAAAATAATTATTAAGCATGAGATGTTGTAAATATGTAAATGGTTTGATGGCGAATAATGGATGTGCCTGAGGACATTAAAATTATTTGCATATTTACTGGCTCAATGTGATCAACTTAATTAATGCAAGATAAGTCAATAATGGGTGTGCCTGAGATTTTGAGCATTAAGGGCTAGGTAAATGATTGAACATCACATGAGATGTGATGGGCAAGGAGTTGCTCACTTATAGTTTATTGTAATTCCAATAATGGATATGCATGAGGATGATCAATAAGACTATAAGAATTCAATCACCCACTAGAAATCCATCCAACTAGGATTTCCGTTTCCTACTTTGGAAGTGTTGGATTCGTTAAGTTAGTGGGAGGATCAATTTGATTAAAAGACCATAATCATTTCGGTTAATTACATGATACATTTACTAATTAATCTAGTTATTTTCTGCAGTTATTCTTCTAATAATAATGGGCACACAACGACCACCACCATCCAATATCCTTGCGAGCGTACTTGATCACAATAGGTTGAAAGGACCTAATCTTTCTGATTGGCTCAGAAATTTAAAACTTATCCTGAACCTTGAACATATAAGATATGTTCTAGACTCAAAGGTTCCTGGTCCCTTATCTCCAGAGGCCACTCAAGAGGAACATGATACTTTGGACAAGAGGAAGGAGCATGATATGAGAGCCAAGTGTTACATGCTTGCTTCTATGAATAATGAGTTACAGGAGCAACATGAAAATATGCAATAGGCAAGTGAGATCCTCCTTCACCTGCAAGAGTTGTATGGTGAGCATAGCAGGAATGCTAGGTATGAGACATCTAGACAGCTATTCCGCATGAAGATGTCTGAGGGACAGAATGTTAGGGATCATGTCCATAAGATGATTCGGCTTATAGAGCAGCTGGAACATCTTGACTTTAACATGGATTTCTAACTGCAGATGGATTTGATCCTTCACTCCCTACCTGAGTCATTTGGGAATTTTGTGACAAATTTCCATATGACTAAGCAGGAATATACCTTGGCTAGTTTACTTAACATGCTTGTTATTGCCCAAAAGAATATGTCGGGCAATAAAGGAAAAGAGGTAGCTTTGATTGCATCTTCTTCTGTTGGAAAGTCCAATAAGAAGAAGGGCAATAAGAAAAAGAAATCTCAAATTCTTGGTCCTTCTAAGAAGATAGCCAAACAGAAGGGGAAGACCAAAGCTGATGGAGGTAAAGGAAAGTGTTTCCATTGCCGAAAGGATGGGCACTGGAAAGGGAACTGCCTAGAGTATCTTGCTTATTTGAAGGACAAGAAGGATACACCTTTGGAAGGTATGTTTATATCTTGTTATTTAGATGCTAATGATGCTCATAGTTCATCTGCAGCTTGGGTTTTAGATACTGGTGCCAGTTCTCACATTTCTTATGATATGCTGGAACTAGCAAACAGTAGCAACTTGCATGCTCGAGATGTTAGACTCCGGATTGGCGATGGCTCAACTGTTGAAGCTTTAGCCATAGGATCTAAATCTTTTTACATGTGTGGACATGTTTTGTGTTTGAATAATATTTTGTATGTGCTTGATGCTTTTAAGAACATCATTTCTATATTTAGTTTGACTAGAAATGGTTATGAATTTCAGTTCACAGATGATGTTTGTAATATTTATTTTGGAAATAAATATGTTGGCTCAGGTTATATGCATGATGGTTTTTATTATTTGGATAACAATGATAAAGACAAAATGAATGCAAGCAATCTAAAAGAATGGAATGCCATGGTGAAAATCAACTTAAGTTCAAAATATATTTGGCACTAAAGATTAGGTCATGTTGTAGAAGATAGGATTGCAAAACTGGAGAAAATGGGGATTTTATCCTCATTGAGTTCTAAACCTACTCCAACTTGTGAGTCCTGCCTTCAGGGAAAAATGACTAGATCACCCTTTGTTGGACAAGGACTAAGAGCTGAAAACATTTTGTAGCTAATACATAGTGATGTTTGTGGTCCATTTAAGGAAATGGCTAGAGGTAGTTTTCATTACTTTATTACCTTTATTGATAATAAATCAAGATTTGGGTATTTGTATTTGATAAAATACAAACATGAATCCTTTGAAAAGTTCAAAGAATTTAAATCTGAAGTAGAAAATCAAACAGAAAAAAGTATTAAAGCTCTTTGATCAGATCGTAGAGGTAAATACTTGAGTACTGAATTTGATGAATACTTAAAAGAGCATGGCATTGTTTCCCAGCTGACTCCTCCAGGAACGCCACAGCTGAATGGTGTATCTGAAAGGAGAAATCGTAACCCTATTAGATATGGTACATAGTATGATGAGCTATACTGATATGCCAATCTCCTTTTGGGGATTTGCATTAGAATCAGCTTTGCATATTATGAATAGGATTCCATCAAAATCAGTTTCTTCCACACCTTATGAGATATAGTATGGAAGAAAACCAAGTCTTAAGCATGTTAAGATTTGGAGTTGTCTAGCTTACATCAAAAAGCTGAACATTGATAAATTGGAAACCAGATCAAACAAAGGTCGATTTGTTGGATATCCAAAAGAGAGTTTTGGATATTATTTTTATTTGCCTACATCACAAAAGGTTGTGGTAAGTAGAGATGCCACATTTCTTGAATGACAGTTTATTCAAGAGGGAGGCAAAGGAAGGCAAATAGAGTTAGAATTGGAGAATTCTGACCAACCAACAGATCAGATGGATATAGATCCATTTAGTCAACCTACACCTATTGATGAAACATCTATAGTTATTCCTTGCAAATCAACCAAGATATCTCACCCACCAGTGAGATATGATTTTCTTCATGAAGATGAACAAGAGTTGTTTACTCATGAAGAAGTAGATCATGGAGATAATCCACTTACCTATGAAGAAACTGTATCAGATATAGACTCTTCAAAATGGATTGGTGCTATGAAATCCAAAATTGATTCCATGTAGAAGAATCAAGTTTGGGATCTTGTTGACCCACTTGAAGGTATTGTACCCATAGGGAATAAATGAGCTTTCAAGAAGAAAATTGGTTCTGATGGAAAGGTAGAGACCTATAAAGCAAGGTTAGTAGCGAAAGGGTTTCGCCAAAGCCAAGGAATCGACTATGAGGAGACTTTCTCGCCTGTTGCCATGCTTAAATCAATTAGGATACTATTAGCTATGGCTGCATACTATGATTATGAGATTTGGCAGATGGATGTCAAAAGAGCTTTTCTCAATCGATACATTGAAAAAAACATTTTCATGGAATAACCTAAGGGTTTTGAATCCCAAGATGGTTCCAAAATATGCAAGCTAAAGCGATCCACTTATGGGTTAAAACAAGCTTCGAGGAGTTGGAACATCCGTTTTGATGGAGCCATTAAGTCATTTGGTTTTATAAAAAATGAGGATGATCCATGTGTATATAAGAAAGTTAGTGATAGTGCTATCACTTTCCTTGTCTTATATGTGGATGACATTTTATTGATGGGTAATGACATAGGTATGTTGACAGCTATAAAGGTATGGTTGTCAAATACATTCTCCATGAAAGACTTAGGGGAGGTAACCTATATTCTTGGGATTCGCATCTATAGAGATAGAGCAAAAAGAATAATTGGTTTATCTCAAAGTCTATACTTGGAAAATGTATTAAAGAGGTTGAACATGCTTGATTCCAAAAGAGGATTGTTACCAGTGAGACATGGTATCTACCTTTCTAAAGAGATGTCTCTAAAGACACTTGAAGAAAGAGATAAAATGGCCAAGATTCCATATGCTTCGACTATTGGAAGTTTGATTTATGCAATATTGTGTACTAGGCTGGATATCGCATATGCTGTTAGTTTGACTAGCAGGTTTCAATCCAATCCAGGTTTGGAACAGTGGATAGCTATCAAGAATATCCTTAAGTACTTGAGAAGAACTAAGGATTTATTCTTGATTTATGGAGGTGGTGACTTGAAATTGGATGGTTATATTGATTCTGATTTCCAATCAGATATCGATGATAGAAAGGCTACCTCTGGGTATGTGTTCATTTGTAATGGAGGTACAGTCAGTTCGAAGAGTTCCAAATAGAGTACGACTGCAGATTCCAATACAGAGGCTGAGAATATTGCTGCATCAGATGCTGCAAAAGAAGCTGTTTGGATAAAGAAGTTCATGACAGAACTTGCAGTAGTTCCTTCCATTGAGTCAACAGTTCCACTCCACTATGACAACAATGGAGCAGTCATACAGGCTAAGGAACCTTGGTCTCACTAGAAATCCAGACACATAGAAAGGCACTACCACATTATTAGAGAAATAGTTGGGTAAGGCGATGTAGCCATGTAGAAAATGGCATTAGTTGAAAATCTAGCTGATCCATTCACGAAGCCTATGTCACAAGCTCAGTTAGACTGACATCTTGAGAAGATGGGTCTAAGATATTGTAATGAATGGCTCTAGTGCTAGTGGGAGATTGTTAGTAGTATGCCCTAGTGCATATCATTTAGTATGTATCTTGTATATATTTTATTAATAAAAAGGCAATTTCACTTTTTCGTTTACATAATGTATTTATGTGTAATAGAAAAGGTCCATTTATATTTTGTTAGAAATTCTATTCTTAAGTTGTTAAGAATATGAGTGACAGCATTTCTAGCACAAAGTATCATAAATTGATTAGCAATCGATGATACTTCACAATAAGGACAAAACTTATCCAAAAAGATTGTAATCATGTTTATTCCCAAAGTATTTATATGAGATATAAATAAGATGGAATGGTGAGTCTCATGCTATATAACAAACATGATAGGCACTTATACATGATAAATAGGCCGAACCAGTGACGCATATGACAAGCACATAGAGTTTACTCTTATCAATGCATTGTCATATATCATATCAGTGCATATAATTTTTAGACCTGAGATAACATAGTTATCTTGTATATAGGTGGTTTGAGTTTGATACTGCTTTCATACTTGTACTGTGTATGGGTATATGGGCATGTGTTGGCTCTTACTAGTTATATATGGAGATAGGTGTTGATCAAAATGGAATCTGTTGCCCTAAGTAAATAGGGATAAAATCCTATGTTCATTTAATTGTTATTGATGTTTCAAGTTCCTAGCCAGGACAGACAAATTTAGTCGGAAAAGAGCTTCTGACAAGAATATCTAATTAATTAAGAACTAAAATTAAAAAAGAACATAATATTCATAGCAAATGGGGTTTGACATAAACTATGACTCCAGCTCGAATTGGGATTTTGTAACAGAGAGATTCTAGTGCATTGTAACATATGATTAATGGTTCATTTAAAGTATTCCTTATTACTGATTGAGTGGCCATGGCATGCTATACTAGGTGTTAACCATGGTCTACGAGGTGCCTAAAATGATTTAGAGAATAATTTATGGTAAGAAAGAGTTCTGAATGAATGTAATGCCATGATGAAAATCAACTCAAGTTCAAAATATATTTGGCACTTAAGATTATGTCATGTTGCAGAAGATAGGATTGCAACGCTGGAGAAAATGGGGATTTTATCCTCATTAGGTTCTGAACCTGCTCTAATTTGTGAATTCTACCTTCAAGGCAAAATGAATAGATCACCTTTTGTTAGACAAGGACAAAAAGCTGAAAATATTTTGCAATTGATACATAGTGATGTATGTGGTCCTTTTAAGGAAATGGCTAGAGGTAATTTTCATTACTTTATTATCTTTACTAATGATAAATCAAGGTTTAGGTATTTGTATTTGATGAAATACAAACATGAATCCTTTGAAAAGTTCAAAGAATTTAAATCTGAAGTAAAAAATCAAACAGAAAAAAGTATTAAAACTCTTCGATCAGATCGTAGAGGTAAATACTTAAGTACTGAATTTGATGAATACTTGAAAGAGCATGGCATTGTTCCCCAGCTGACTCCTCCAGGAATGCCACAGCTGAATGGTGTATCTGAAAGGAGAAATCATACCCTATTAGATATGGTACACAATATGATGAGCTATACTGATATGCCAGTCTCCTTTTAGGGATTTGCATTGGAATCAGCTTTGCATATTCTGAATAGGATTCCATCAAAATTAGTTTCTTCCACACCTTATGAGATATGGCATGGAAGAAAACCAAGTCTTAAGCATGTTAAGATTTGGGTTTGTCCAACTTATATCAAAAAGCTGAACACTGATAAATTGGAAACCAGATCAGAAAAAGGTCGATTTGTTGGATATCCAAAAGAAAGTTGTAACACCCCTATGTTCAGTAGTGCGTTCCACTGTTCCGGTGACCAGTGTTTGTCTGGACAGTTAGAATGCCTAGAACTACATTTAAATGTTAGTGCAGAGACACAAAATAATGAAATACAAGAAAGAAAAATGCGAGAAAAACAAAGGAAAAATAATAGCAATGAAATGTAACCAAGTTAAACGAGCTGAAAACCATAGCGATGGGTGACCGCACCGGGAAGTTACAGCATGGACTGTTGACTAGCCCTGGACCACGGGAAACCATGGAAAATATTTTTAAGACTTAAATAAATATCTATTGAAGTATAAATGATATTAGAAATGTCAAATAAAATTAAGTAATCAGTGTAAAAAAAAAATGAGAAATCGAGAAAATGACAAAACTCAGTGTTACCGAAAAATCGAGAATACAACCCGAACAGGGGCATTATGGTCATTTGACATCCTGAGCTACCTTTTGACCTAAATGTCCATTAAAAATAAATGATATTAAACCTTGAAAGTATCATGAAAACTAAAATGGTGGTACATAATCTAAATAGTAAAAGATATGAGGAAAATGAGGGAAATTGGAAACTTTGGATTATTAAATCATTATATTACCTTAGTGCTCCACTAACCTTAACCTTGGGACACCTAAAGGGACACTTGGGTGGTCAAGAACTCATCTTCAACCTTACCTTGCAAAACCAGCCAAAATCCTCCCAAGGTCCATCCATGGCCGCCCACATGCAAGGTGCACTCCACCTATGTTCAAGCTATCTTTTTCACTAGCTCCCTTCATTAAACTTGACCACCATACCTTGGGTATCATACTTGGAGCAAGGAAGATAAGTTTTGGTGAGGTTTTGAAGAAGTCCAAAAGAGGTAAGCGGGTGTTTTCAATTTTTGTTTCATTAAAAGTGTAACCAAGGTTATGGGTAGTTGATTTATGGAAGAATTTTTGATGTTTGATGAATTATTGAAGTTGAGCCATTTTGACAACCATGAAACCTCACCATGAACAGCTTGTCCTTGCATGTAAATAGTTGTTTGGATGTTGATTGAAATGTTTAATTGTATTGAAGTTGAATTCCATGTGTAAAGTTTGATTTGAAAGCTTGAAAAGTGAAAATGGAAGTTGATGGGTATGTGTAAACTTGTGGCAGCCTCATGAAGAAGATTGAAGTGTTTAAGTTCATGAAATATTGTTGAATTATGTTTCTTATGGTGGCAGCATGCGTATGTGAACAATTGTTTGGATTTGGACATGTAAATGAGGTATGTTCATGTGGTTAAATTATTGTAATTGGACTTTGAAAATTCTGAGTTATAATGTGTATGTTGAGAGTGGTTACAAGCTGCCCAAAATGACCAAAATGTGATGTAAAGTGTGTTAATGTTATGGTACTAAATCATAATTGGCATAAAAGGTAAACTTGGTAAGTATTGAATGTGTAATTGGTAAATGTTGAATAATGTGTAATAGGGCAGTGTACACTTTAGCTTAGAACCTTAATTGTGTGACTCCAATTGGTATGAGACCAATTGGAGGTGAAACTAGGCACAAAATATGCCAACTTTCATGAAGGAAGCTTACCTAAATTCTACCTAGAAGGTGACTTGAAAAATGACCAAATCTAGATTAGTGACTTGAAAGCCTGAAAATTTACCATTTGGGCAGCAGTTAGTGTTTTGACCATAACTTACTCAAAACAGGTCTAATTGACCTAAAATTCTTACAATGAATAGATTAGACATATATCTACAATTCTTATGAAGACATCAAAGCCCAGAAATGACCAGAATTAAGCCAAATAGCTTGCACAAGTTTAGGTACCAAAATTAGCCGAACCAAAAGTGACCTAAAAATGACCTAAGCCTCCCATTTTAGTGCATTCTGTCCAGTATTGGTAAATTGACCATATCTTGGTCTATACAACGCAAAATGACCTGAAATTTTTTCCCGTGTGCAATAAGACATAGACCTACAAGTTTGTAGTTTGGACCAAAACCCAAAAACTGAGGGAAGTAGGTTATCCGGCTAGGTCAAAATAGTATACCGAAATCCAATAAATTGCAATAAAATGCAATACACTTGAAAATGAATTTGGTAACATATACCAACACTAAAGGGCTATAAAATGTGGCATATTGATAACATTAAACCTAGTTCACCTAGAGTGCATCGAGGGTCAACATTTTAGGTTAACTAAGGAAAATAATAGAATTTAATAAATTAATTATTAAGCCTTATTGTTAGAGACAGTTTAAATGAGTACTGAAACACATCAAATTGTGTGTTTCAATTAGCAAAGACTCAGGGAAGGGGAAGGAAACACTGAGTCAGGGCCAAGAGGCATTTAACAGAGGTTTGTGCACAACAGTTACTTCTTTTGAATTTTCAATTGAAATAAATTATGACAAATTGTTTATTATTGTTTAAATTGTGAAAAATTGTTTGAATGATATTTGATGGATACTTATTGCTTGAAAAACACTGAAAATGGTTTGAAACCACAGCTATCATGTATATTGATTGAATTCCTCGCTAGCTTGTCTAGTGGGAAGAATTGACTTTGAATTCCCTCTCTGGCTGAATTGTTGAGGTGTGTGCCTATTGAAGACGAATAGGATGAGTACTCATTTATTTGCTAGCTAGCTATGTTATTCCTCACTAGCCATTGGCTTTTGGGACGAATTGGACTATGGAACCATGATTAAGCTGTGTGTATGATTTATTGATATTTATTGTGATATTGTGAAATGGAGTTTAAATTCTTTATGACATTCATTGTCTTTTGAATTTAACTATGATATTAAGTATCCACTGTTTATATGATTTATGGCTTATGGTTTTTAAATTGTATTTTCTTAATGTTGTGCACCACTGAGACATTGGCTCAGCGATAGCTTTTTCATTGTTGTCGCAGGTAGACAGACGGACAGAGCAGCAGAGTAGGTAGCTTGTGCTACATTTTGAGATTTCACCAGGTATATTGAGTATACCATATATTGTAGTTTTTGTTGTAATGTATGTGCACTGTGTGTGTATATTGTACTTGGTCTTGAGCAGTTGTAAACTAAAATTGTAAATTATTTTGGCTTGTAAAAATATTGTGATATGTTTCTTTTATCTCATCTTTTGGAAACACTAGAAAATTGATTGTTGAATTGTGTTGACAATTGTTGAGGAAATTATTCTGTTGAACTGTTATTGGATTTTGAGATTGAGAAAAATATTGGAAGTGCTTTTTATAGGTTTTTGAAGAACTATTTTATTCAAAATACAGATGGCACTCTGCCAAAATTTTTACAGAAATTATTAATACTTTAGATTTGTTATTTGGTTTCACTTCAGTAAAAGAAAATTTTTAACACCTGTCAATAGTGCTCACCACTGTAAAAAGAAGTAAGAAAAATGTTTAAAATCCCTTGTAGTGTATCTAATGGGTTATCCGTAGACGAAGTTTGATAATTCATTAGGTATACTATGGGATCATGTTATGCCTTACGGAGGGGTAGGGTGTGACAAAAGTTTTGGATATTATTTTTATTTGCCCACATCACAAAAGGTTGGGGTAAGTAGAGATGCCATATTTCTTGAACAATAGTTTATTCAAGAAGGAGGCAAAGGAGGGCAAATAGAGTTAGAATTGGAGAATTCTGACCAGCCAACAGATTAAATGGTTATAGATCCATCTAGTCAACCTACACCTATTGATGAAATATCTACAATAATTCCTCGTTGATCGACCAGGATATCTCATCCACCAGTGAGTTATGGTTTTCCTCATGAAAATGAATAAGAGTTGTTTGCTCATTAAGAAATAGATCATGGAGATGATCCACTCATCTATGAAGAAGCTATATCAGATATAGACTCATCAAAATGGATTGAAGCTATGAAATTCGAAATTGATTCCATGCATAAGAACCAAATTTGGGACCTTGTTGACCCACCTGAAGGTATTGTACCTATAGGGAATAAATGGGTTTTCAATAAGAAAATTGGTTCTGATGGAAAGGTAGAGACCTATAATGCAAGGCTAGTAGCGAAAGGGTTTCGCCAAAGGCAAGGAATCGACTATGAGGAGACTTTCTCACCTCTTGCCATGCTTAAATCAATTAGGATTCTATCAGCAATAGTTGCATATTATGATTATGAGATTTGGCAGATGGATATCAAAACAGCTTTTCTCAATGGATACATTGATGAAAACATTTTCATGGAACAACCTAGGGGTTTTGAATCCCAAGATAGTTCTAAGGTGTGCAAGCTAAAGTGATCCATTTACGGGTTAAAACAAGCTTCAAGGAGTTGAAACATCCATTTTGATGAAGCCATTAAGTTATTTGGTTTTATAAAAAATGTGGATGAACCATGTGTTTATAAGAAGGTTAGTGATAGTGCTGTCACCTTCCTTGTCTTATATGTGGATGACATTCTGTTGATAGGTAATAACATAGGTATGTTGACAATCGTTAAGGTATGGTTGTCAAATATATTCTCCATGAAAGACTTAGGGGAGGGAACCTATGTTCTGGGAATTCTCATCTATAGAGATAGAACAAAAAGAATAATTGGTTTATCCCAAAGTCTATACTTGGAAAAGGTGTTAAAGAGGTTTAACATGCTTGATTCCAAGAGAGGATTGTTACCAGTGAGACATGGTATCCACCTTTCTAAAGAGATGTCTCCAAAGACACCTGAAGAAAGAGATAGAATGGCCAGGATTCCATATGCTTTGGCTATTGGAAGTTTGATGTATGTAATGATGTGTACTAGGCCGGATATCGCATACGCTATTAGTTTGACTAGCAGGTTTCAATTTAAACCAGGTTTGGAACATTGGATAGCTATCAAGAATATCCTTAAGTAGTTGAGAAGAACTAAGGATTTATTCTTGATTTATGAAGGTGGTGACTTGCAATTGGATGGTTATACTGATTCTGAATTTCAATCAGATATCGATGATAGAAAGTCTACCTCTGGGTTTGTGTTTATTTGTAATAGAGGTGTAATTAGTTGGAAGAGTTCCAAACAGAGTACGACTACTGATTCCACTACAGAGGCTGAGTATATTGCTATATTAGATGCTGCAAAAGAGGCTATTTGGATAAGTAACCCTAGTCTCACCAGAAATCCAAACACATTGAAAGGCGCTACCACATTATCAGAGAGATAGTTGGGCGAGGTGATGTGGCCTTACAGAAAATAACATCAGCAGAAAATCTAGCTGATCCATTCACGAAGGCTATGTCACAAGCTCAATTAGACCGACATCTTGAGAAGATGGGTCTAAGATATTGTAATGAATGGCTCTAGTGCTAGTGGGAGATTGTTAGTAGTATGCCCTAGAGCATATCAATTTATATGTATCTTGTACATATTTTATTGATAAAAGGCAATTTCACTTTTCCGTTTACATAATATATTTATGTGTAATAGAAAATGTCCATTGATATTTTGTTAGAAATTCTATTCTTAACTTGTTAAGAATATGAGCGACAGTATTTCTAGCACAAAGTATCATAAATTGGTTCACAATCGAGGATACGTCTCACAGGACATGACTTATCCAGAAATATTATAATCATGTTTGTTCCCAAGGTATTTATATGAGATATATATAAGATGGAGTGGTGAGTCTCATGCCATATAACAAACATGATAGGCACTTATACATGATAAGTGTAACACCCTCACTTTACGTAGTCCGTACATTCTGCTTCTTCGGTGACCTAATGTCTGCTCAGACAAGTCAAGATTTCTGGGACTACACTTCAGTGATATTGAGAAGGCATAAAATGATGAAATAAATAATAAGAAAATGCAAGCAAAATTAAGGAAAAATAAAAGAGAGGAAATGAAACTAGGTTAAACGAGCTAGCACCGTAGCGATGGGTGATCACACTGGGAAGTCACGGCGAAGGCAATTGCTGACCCCTGGACCGCGGGAAACCCTCGAAAATAATTTTTGGGACATAATTAAAGGCCTATAGAGGTGTAATCGACATTAGAAATGTCAAAGAAAAATTAATGAATTAGTACAAAGAAAAGCGAAAAATCAAGAAACCGATAAAATTCAGTGTTACCGAAAAATCGAAAATATAACCCTAGAATGGGCATTTTGGTCATTTAACACCTAGAATTTA
The DNA here is from genome assembly GCF_030052815.1 of Hevea brasiliensis. Lineage (NCBI taxonomy): Eukaryota > Viridiplantae > Streptophyta > Magnoliopsida > Malpighiales > Euphorbiaceae > Hevea > Hevea brasiliensis. The sequence goes on from NC_079495.1 coordinate 48,001,846, forward strand.
TTTTTGATCTAAATTTCCATTAAAAATAAGTGGTATTAAACTTTGAAAATATAATAAAAAATAAAAATATGGTAAATAATGTAAATAGTGGAAGTAATGAGGCAAATTTGCAAATTTAGTAACTTTAATTAAATAAGTCATTTCCTAAAGTTAGTGCTCCACTAACTCACATTGTGGAACACCTATATAAACCATTTGGGATAGAAACTTAAGTCATCTTCTGTAACATCCTCCCGGTAGCAACTCCGTACATTCTACTGTTCCGGTGACCGGTGTCGGTCCGGACAGCTAGAACGTTCGAAAAAATATTTAAACTAAAGTGAGGAACCATAATTAACTCAAATACTAATAAGAAAAATTTAGTAAAAATTTTAGAAATAAAATACAACCAAGTTAAATGAGCCGGTGCCCAAGCGATGGGTAACCAGAGGGAAGTTGCGGTTCTCGCAACGAGGAGCCCTAGACCCGGGGGAAAAATTATAAAATAATTTTTGGGACTCCAGAGAAGGGTCATTGAGGTTCCTATGGCATTATAATGCCAAGAAAATACCTAGAAAAATTTTTCAATCGGTACAGACGATTTAGACCCGTTAAGCCAAACGGAGGGCATTTTGGTCATTTTGCCTTCAGAGGTGATTTTTGGCCGACTTGTCCAGTTAAATAAATAATTAATATGACATAAAATATGAAGAAATATTGCTAAAAATTAAATTGAAATGTGGTAGACATCACAAGAAAAATCAAAATAATGCAAATAATGACATCACATGATGTCATTTATAAATTACCAACCAATCACAAGCTAATAAGCTTTCTTAAATACTTAAAAGAGACAAATTAAAGACCAAAGGAAAGGAAAAAAAACGTGAGCAGCCAGCTTCATCCTCCCAACCAGCCGAAAATGTCTTTCTCTCCTCCATAAACATTCTCTTTCATCTCTCTTTCATTCCCATGAATTCTCACCATCAAAACCTAAATTTCCTTCATTAAAAATTGTCTACCTCTTTTGGGAAAGTGTTTGGTTACTAAGAAAAGTTAAGGAAATGAAGGATTGTGAAGGGACAAAAAGCTCATGCAAAGGTTAGTGCTTACTTATGCTAATATTCCTTTATTTCCATATTAAGGACTTGAATTTAGTATGAAATTGTAAGTTAAATGGACTAAATTCATGTGTATACATACCATGGATTTCAGCTGCCCTAAGGAAGGAATAGGATTGAGTGTTGATGATGGACTTAGAATGAATTAGAGCTTATGTCTAAAGTGTATAAACACATATATAATGAATGGAAGTGTGTAACTAAGGTGTATGGGTGAATTGCAATGAGAAATTAGGGTTTTAAGGGTGAAAATTGGACTTGGCATTTGAATTGAGTAATGGACATTTTAGTGGTCAATTAGTGACCATTTTAGGTATGTTGACCATGAATTGGACTGAAAAATAGGATTGCAAAGTGAAGATGTAGGCTGCCCTAGGACAAGGCAGAGGGACTGAAAATTCAGTCCAATTACACAGCCATAACTTGGGCTGTGTTGGTCCAATTGGTGTTTGGCCAATTGGACATGAAACTAGGCTTATAATGACACATTTTTGCTGAAGAAACCATTCCCAAAAGACCAAAGCAAGAGGACCAAAACTTGGCCCCAATCCGGATCCCCGCACAAAGACTGCAGAAATGACCAAATGAACAGTAATTGTTCATTTGGCCATAACTCACTGTAGATTTGGTCAATTGACCTGAAATTTTTAAAGCAACAAGTTAAGACATAGACAAACAACTTTCATGAAGAAACCTACCCAAAATTATGACCAGAACCTAACCCAAATGGCAGTCACAATTACTGTTCAAACCTGCAACTCTGCAGATTTTCATTTGAGCAGCAATGTTTGGAGGACTATAACTCTCTCTAGAAAACTCGGATTTAGCCGATTCTTGAACCGATGGAAACCTAAGGTATGGTAGAAAATTTCATAAGAAGAAAGTTAGACCAAATTATGAACTTAACTTGATCAAATTACTGACCAAAGTTGGACCAAAAATCTGCCAGACCCAAAATCTCAGCATGAACAGTGCACATGAACAGTAAACTTATTTTGGCCATAACATGAGCTACAAAACTCCAAATAGAGTGATTCAAAAAAAGAAATTCAACTAGACAAAATAAGGAAAATTTTTTATGAAGGAAGTTTTGTCAAATTCCAACAGTAAATCGACCAATGAAACAGTGCAACTTCGGAGCACCAAAATCGAAAATTGGCAATTTTGCCAAAATGACCTAAGCTTTGAGAAAGTGACCAAAACCAACAAGTTTTAAATGAAAAATGTAGTATGTTTGAAGTGCCAAAGTCAATGTACATATTTTCTATGCAAAAGTCAACATTTTAGTTGACTAATGAAGTGAATAGTGACATGAAAACTTGAAATAAGCTTGGAAATGGATTTGGTAATTGATTCCAACAAGTTTTAAATGCAAAATGTGGTACATCGGGAGTGTTAAAACCAATGTACCTATTGTCTATGCAAAAGTCAACATTTTTGTTGACCAATGAGGTGAATAGTGGCACCAAAACTTGAAATTCAAAATTTGAAATTACAAATGCATCTAGGGGACTTTAAATTGCAATTGGCAATTAATACTAGTAAATGTAAAACTCAAAATGTGGGATCTTGGTGTAATTAGAATTAATATATCCATTAAGTATAAAAAGGTCAACATTTTGGTTGACTAGTAAGGTGAATAGTAATCAAAATGATTAGTAAATTAAGATGAAGACCTATAACCAATTCTAAGCTTAAATGCTTAGAATTGTATGACAAATGTAGACTATGCATCCTAGTCAAAATTGTTAAAAAGGAATTAAGGCCATAAATTTGAAATCCATGAAATGTTTATGGATTACTTGAAACATGAAAAATAAGTCACCTAATTGATGTGAATAGATAGTTAGGGCTTATATGCCCATCACAAATGGAATTCATAAAATATTAGTAACTCAACTTGAAATATAAAATTTGTAATTACATAAGTAGATTCTTGAATGTATAAATGAGAAAGGAAAAATGTTTTGAATACAATGGTACATGTGAACTATTGTTTAGAATTGTGATCAATATGAATAACATAATGAATGGATAAATAAACCATATTAATGTATGAATGAGACATTAGTTCTCATTATTGTAAAGAGGAGAAGTATTTTGAGTACAATGGTATAAAAGAATAATTGATGTGAATTGTGATCATATAAATGATCAAATGAATGTATGAATTATGATTGAAATTTATCATGAAATAATGAAGTCATAAAGCACAATATATTAACATTTTAAAATATCAAATGCCCTAGTATACCTAACAAGATTGGTTTGGATAGTTTGGCATGCCAATAGGGTATTGTTTTAGCAGTACTGCAAAAGGCTTTATGCCTGTATTCATGGCTTTATGCCCGTATTCATGGCTTTTATGCCCGATTTCATGGTTTTTATGCCCGATTATGTGATATCATGGCTTTTTAGCCATACTGACTGCATACATGGTAGACGTTCTGCGTCCCATGGTATGACGGCCCGAGGCACCATCGGTCCAAAGCCAACGACCGTTATCCATCCGATCGCCTAGTATAGGTTACTTGGGTAGTCAATTAAAGTATTATTCAATTCAGGCAGCTAAGTTAAGTTAAGTATAATGGAAATCCAGTACAATTAAATTAAGTATTGAATGAATAAGCAAAAGAGATTAGCAAAAGAAACATAACAAAAATATAAATTGCAGGACCGTACAGACTTGAAATACAATACATATAGAATAAATTATATACCTGCTAGTATTACTGAAAAGTTATAAACTAAGCACTTCCAAAGAGGAACAAACTAGTATATAAGATCGTTGATACTAGAAATACCATACCAAATTAAATTGATTCTTGAGTATCTGAATTATCATTTATTTCTTTCTTTACTTGTATATATTATTTCTGGTTATATTATTGCACCACTAAGCAGAAATGCTTAGCGCGATGGAATTGCTTCCTCGCGCAGGTACTGAAGGTAAAACCAGTAGACTGTCGACTGAGATTTTTGGAGTCCAGATCTGCAGAAGTGTCAGAAGAGTTCAAGATTGTCACCTCCTCAGCAATGCATGTAGATAGGGCTCATTTTATACATGTTATGTATATTGTTGATTCCTAGCACATTGTAAATTATTTGTATATCTTGTACAAAATAAACTCATGTAATTAACCTATGAATTATGGAAGCTATTCAAAGTAAGTATTTTAGTATGTGAATTGAATTTGAGTTATAATGAGATTATAGTTGTGAATATTGAGATATTGAAAATCTAATGAGATTTCTGAGAAATCTGGATACTGTATTGAGATACATTATGTTTGAAAATTTTTGAGACTATTAAGTTTGAGAAATTGAGTATATATTGAAATTGTCTTTGGCAGGTTTAGAAGAACTGTTAGTCCAAATTACAGCCGACACTTTGTCGGATTATCGTTAAAATTTTTGAAATTTCCAATTTAGTTAGATTTTGATAAAAGTAAAAATAGCCTAAATCTTCAATAAAGTTTTTGAATAAATAAATCAAGAACTGTAATGAAATCAGATAAAATAGAGTGCTCCGGCACACTGAGTGGCATAACTTGCTCGGCTACACTGTAGTCGGGTAAGGGGTGTCACATCTTCAACCTTTAAATGAACCAGCCGAATGAAACTCCATGAAAGTCACCATGGCTGAACTTGGTAAAGCTCCATGCAACCTTGATTTAGCTCCCCTTTCCACTAGTTTTCTTCATTAAAGCTTGCACACTCAACTTGAGGAAGCTTTTGGGAGAAAGAAAGGAAGGATTTGGTGAGGTTTCGGGAAAGCTCTCAAGAGGTGAGTGTCTAATTTTCCTCCCTTTCTTTAGTAAACTTGGTTATTAGGTTGAGGTAAGTTGATTGGTGATGAAAATTGATGGAATTGTTGAGTTATTGGACTGCCCAATTTTAGGCAGCCATGGGAGCCTATATTACTTGAGTGTTTCTTACATTAAATTGATGGGAATTAAAGGGAATTAGTGTTGATTAAGTCAATTTGAAGTGCTAGCAATTTAATCCTCTTGTATGTGTGATTGAACAATTGAATTTAGGGTTTTGGAAAGCAATTGTGAAAGCCTTGGCAAACTGCCATTTTTGGTAGCCTTGAAGAGCATGGATTAGTGCTTGATTTCATAAATTCAATTGATGAATTCTGATAGTGATGGTTTGAGGGCAGTATATATGAAGTGATAGTGGAAGTGTATATAACAAATTAAGTGATTACATGTATATATATTGTGTTGAATGTAACTTTGAGAATTAAAGTTGTAATATGTGTATTGAAAATATGTATATTCTGCCCAAATTGACCATAATGTGATGTGATGAATGGATATGGTATAATACAAATCCATAATTAGATATGGGAAGTGAAGTTATAGCAAGTTGAATGTGCATTGGTTGGTGTTTGAGAATTATGTTAAGGGCAATATAAATTTTAAGCCATACTTGAATTTGTGTGACCCCAATTAGCATAAGGCTAATTGGAGGCAAAACTAGACATAAAATAGGCCAACTTTCATGCAGAGGACATGCCAAAATTCTATCTAGAGGTGGCCTAAAAAAATAACCAAATCCGGAATTGCCTAACATAAGAACCCAGAATTTGACCATATGAACAGTAGCTGTTCAATTGGCCATAACTCACTCAAAACAGGTCCAAATAACTTGAAATTTATATCAATGGAAAGCTTAGACATAGGGCTACATCTTTTGTGAAGATCATAGAACCCAAAAAATGCCATTTACTAAGTTAAATTGATTGCCCAAGTTGGGTTACAAAAACTGCCAAACTTGAAATTTACCTAAAAGTGACTCAGAATTTGTCAAATAAGTGCAACTTGACCAGCATTAGTAAAATGGCCATAACTTGGTCCAGAAAACTCCAAATGATATGAAATTAGTGCCAATATTTCAATAAGACATAGACCTACAAAATTAGTAATTTGACCAAAACCCAGAAATCAAAAGAACTAAGTCAATTAATTAGGTTAAGCCAGCATACCAATTCTGGAAATTTGCACAATTGACCAATGAATCCAGAATGATATTTTAAGCTTATCTTCCTCTAAAGAAATTCAATTGCAATGAGCCATACCATTTTGGAAAGCTAAGAAATAGAACTAAAATATTGTTTTAGACACTTTCCACAATTTATGAATGTAAGATGCTTAAATTATAGGTCAAAGCTACTAACCTAATTGAGAATCACATAAGTATTAGCCAACTTGAGTCAAGTCCAATATCTTAGCTATAATTAATTCTAGAAAACATGAAAAATTGTAACAAAAAATTATGAGTGACCTTAAGACATAGGATAACAAATCCTATGAAGAATGTTAAGCCTAAATGTTACTATAAACTATCCATATAAATTTGTCAAATTTAGTATTAAATCTGCCTATTAAGGAAATCAAAATTCAGATTTGACCTAATTATGGTTAATTGACCATAACTTGAGTTATACAACTCCAAATGGAGTGATTCAAAAAGAAAGTTAAAGCTAAGATAATAAGGAACAACTTTGACGGATGATATTTAGCCAAATTCCCACAATAACTAGACCAATGGCATAGTAGAAAATAGTGACCCAAAAAGCAAAATTCAAATGATACAATTTTAAGCAAATTTAAGGCTACAATTAAGAAGGTATGAAATAAATTGTTGGATTAATTATGAGATATGATACTAAAACACTGTAAATTATGTGTTTCAGTTGAAAAAGAGACTGGAAAGGGATCTTCGAAGGAAAAACAAGAATTGAAGTAAATATGCAACACCCTCCCTGTAGCAACTCCGTACATTCTACTGTTGCGGTAACCAGTGTGGGTCCGAAAAAATATTAAAACGTCCAGAAAAATATTAAAAATAAAGTGAGGAACCATAATTAACTCAAATATTAATAAGAAAAGTTTAGGAAAAATTTTGGAAATAAAATACAACCAAGTTAAATGAGCCAGTACCCTAGTGATGGGTAACCCAGTGGGAAGTTGCGGTTCTCGCAACTAGGAGCACTAGACCTGGGAGAAAATTCATAAAATAATTTTTGGGACTCCAGAGAAGGGTCATTGAAGTTCCTATAGCATTAGAATGCCAAGAAAATGCTTAGAAAATTTTTTCAATCGGTACAGACAATTTTAGTCTGTTAAGCGAAATGGAGGGCATTTTAGTCATTTCATATTCAGAGATGATTTTTGGCCGACTTGTCCAATTAAGTAAATAATTATTATGACATAAAATATGAATAAATATTGCTAAAAATTAAATTGAAAATAAGTAGAGAAGAGAAAAATGAGATTAAATGACAATTTTGACATCACATGATGTCATCAACCCTTTCCCCACCAATCATAATTAAGCTACCTTATTAAAAGGGATAATTGAGATAAAAATACACAAAAGCAATCAGCAGCCATCACTTTCCTTCAACCAACCATTTCCTCTCTTTCCACCCAAAACCACCATTGAAGCTCCACCAAAGCTTCATTTCACACCAAATCTCACCTTAAAACCACCACTTAGCTTCACAAAAAATTAACCTAGCAACTTGAACATCCTCTAGGAAGCCAAAAGAGGAAGAAAAAAAGAAGTTTGTGTAGCTTGAAATTCTACTCCATTCAAGGTTAGTGTCCAATCTTTGTTCCTTTTGCTTTAATTCATGTCTAAGTGCATGAATTGTGTAAGAAATGTAAGAAAATAAAATAAACAAGTGTGTGTGTGCACCCTACAATTTTGGCAGCTAGGGTTAGCTAGGGTTTGATGATTTTTCTTGTTAGAAAAATAGTTATGAGCAGCCTTTGGCAGTGGATGAGGGATTGAACATAATTGAGTACATGATATGCAAGAATTGTGCATGTGTGAAATGAAAAAAAAAATTGGACACATGAACAATTCTAGGGTTTTCTCATGTGATGGTTCATTAACCTTGTAATGGTCAATTAGTGACCATTTGAATGTGTATGATGAGGAAATGAAGTGAGTTGAGGCTTGGCATTTGTGTATGGGTGAGCTGCCTTGGCTAACCTGCAGGACTGAGCATGAGTCCAGTAGGTTTGGGCAGTTATAAATGGAATTGTAGAGGTTCAATTGGTGCAAGGCTAATTGGAAATGAAACTAGACACATAATGGCACAACTTTGGTATAGGAACCTTGCCCAGAAAACCAAACCAAGTTGACTTAAAAATTGCCCTAATTCGGGTGACGTACATTCTTCCTGGGCAAAATGACCAAATGAACAACTTTTATTCATTTGGTCATAAATTTTACCACCAGAAAGCTGAGACATACACCTATAACTTTCATGAGAACACAAATCCAAATTCTGATCATAAACTAGTCAAATTGCCAACCAAACTTAGGTTACCAAATATGGCAGAACTAGTTTTGCCCAGAATTTTAGATTTTGTCCAATCCGGCCAGTTATGGTGTTTAGGCCATAACTTGATCTACAATACTCCAAATAGAGTGATTCAAAAAATGAAATGTAACTATACAAAATAAGGAACAACTTTCATGAAGACAATTTTGCCAAATTCCTACTGTACAAATGTGTTAGTAGTATGCCCTATAGCATATCATTTAGTATGTATCTTGTACATAATTTTATTAATAAAAGGTATTTTCACTTTTCCGTTTACATAATATATTTATGTGTAATAGAAAAGGTCCATTGATATTTTGTTAGAAATATTATTCTTAAGTTGTTAAGAATATGAGTGACAATATTTCTAGCACAAAGTATCATAAATAGGTTCACAATCGAGGATACTTCATAATAAGGACATGACTTATCCAAAAAGATTGTATTCATGTTTGTTCCAAAGTTATTTATATGAGATATAAATAAGATAGAATGGTGAGTCTCATGCCATATAACAAACATGATAGGCACTTATAAATGATAAGTAGGCCGAACCAGTGACACTTATGACAAGCAAATGGAGTTTACTCTTGTCAATGTTTTGTCATAAATCATATCAGTGCATATAATCTTTAGACCTGAGATAGCAGAGTTATCTTGTATATAGATAGTTTGAGTTTGATACTGCTTTCATACTTGTACTATGTATGGGTCTATGGGCATGTGTTGGCTCCTACTAGTTATATATGGAGGTAGGTGTTGATCAAGATGGAATCTGTTCCTCTAAGTAAATAGAGATAAAATCCTATGTTCATTTAATTGTTCTTGATGTTTCAAGTTCCTGGCCAAGACAGATAGATTTATTCAGAAAAGAGTTTCTGATGAGAAAATCTTTTTAATCAAGAACTGGAATTAAAAGAGAACATAATATTCATAGCAAATGGAGTTTGACATAAACCATGACTCTAGCTTGAGTTGGGATTTTGTAACAGAGAGATTCTAGTGCATGGTAACATATGATTATAGGTTCATTTAAGGTAAACCTTATTACTAATTGGGTGGCCATGGCATGCTATGCTAGGTGTTAACCATGGTCTATGAGGTTCATAAAATGATTTAGAGAAATCATTTATGGTAAGAAAGAGTTCTGATGATATTAAGAGTTGATATCATGTCTCATTGCCAATTAGTGATGAGCCTAGTAAGTCACACACATACACAAGTTATCACCTATTTAAATATGATTTAATTAATTAATTAAAGAGTTTAATTGATTAATTAAATAGGTTTGGTTTGCAATTAAATTGCAAAGTCCCTAGCATGACTTGAAACCAAATCTAGATTATTGGATGTGTAGTGTAAATTAAATTTATATTTAAAGTGTTTAAATATGAATTTAATTAATGATAAATTAATTAATTGAGATTAATTAATTAATTTATATTTGATATAAATTAATTAGAAGAAGAAAAATAATTATTTTGGGTTAAGAACTCAAAATTAAGACACAGGGGCATTTTGGTCATTTCACAGTGTGACACGTGGCACCATGAGATGGTGACACATGGGATTACACATGAGCTTGCAAAATGTTTTCTTTAATCATGTAAGATGATTAAAATCAAGATTAAATATAGGTTTGACACTTGGCACAATGTGATTGGGTCACTTAAACTTAGAGCTAATCAAAGGATGACATGTGGCAAGGATTTAATGTGTTAACCTAGCTATTTAAGTGTGGTTATGAAAAGAAAAAAATAACCAGCAGCCACTCCTCTCCTTTGTCACGCCACTTTGAGGCTTTTCATCTATTCTTCTTTATCTCTCATCAATTCAAAGAGATTAGCCATCACTCTCTTGAATTAAGAACACTATAAATTGTTTCTAGTGTCTTGTTTACATCTCTAATCTCTTAAAAGGCAAACCTTGAATTTCTAATTAATAGAAAAGGCTTTAGAAGCTGTTCAAGGGCTGCCATAGGTGTTCTTGGTATGGACAAGCTAAAGGGACAACATCTGGTGTCCTGAAGACGAATCTCGAAGGCGCAGACACGCTGCAGTGCATCAAGAGGTTAGTGTAATCGTTCTTGATTTAATCTTGGGTTCTAAAATTAATCTGATTAATTTTAAAATCTTAAATGGCAAATACAGATCCAAAAACATATTAAAAGAGTTTTAATATGTTGTTTATCATTGAAATCAAATAGATAAAAATAAATCTTGCATGACGCATGTGACCCTAGGTGAAAATTTTTGAATTCAATGGTATAAACTTGTATTTTTCACGCTTCCGTTCCTTCAAAAGACCAATGTGATTGGATTTATTTCTTTTATGTTTCTTTGGGATTGTAAATTAATTAATTTATTTTAATTTATTTTGGGCATGTATTATGAAGTTTGTAATAATTTTTGGGTTGTAATTTCATTTATTTAAGTTCTTGTAAATTCGCCTTGGTATGCCAAGGATTACCATGTAATATTGGATTACAAGAGTTCAAGGAGGTCAAGAGCATTGGTGGGACCAGTGGGAGGAATTCAAGATCAAGTGTTGATTATGTACTCCTTCAGCAACTCTTGTAAAATGAATGAATGAAATGCACCTATGAATGCCCTGATTCAATTCTTGGTGGCTCAGAATTGAATCCCTTAGAAAGTCCATGATCATACCATATTTACTGCTTATCCATGAATGCATGAGATGTATGGGAATGTATGCAATTATATGATATATGCATGCTAAATGGATAATGTGCAAAGTGAGACCTTAATAGTAATTAGAATGACCATAAAATCTTCCAAACAAATGATTAAGTTGGAAATGCTATAATTAAAGTTATTATAACATAGGCCCTCCATTGGGGCAATTATTTTAAGAAATTTTAAATAGTTGCATAAGATGCAATTAATTTAAGAGATTTTCTTAAGAATAATTGTTAAGCATGAGATGTTGTAAATATGTAAATGGTTTGGTGGCCAATATTGGATGTACCTGAGGATGATCAATAGAATTATAAGAATTCAATCACCCACTAGAAATCCATCCAACTAGGATTTCCGTTTTCTACTTTGGAAGTGTAGGATTCGCTAAGTAAGTGGGAGGACCAATTTGATTAAAAGACCATAATCATTTTGGTTAATTACATGATACATTTACTAATCAATCTGATTATTTTCTGCAGTTAATTTTCTGATAAAAATGAGCACAAAACAACCACCACCATCCAATATCCTTGCAAGCATACTTGATCACAATAGGTTGACAAGACCTAATCTGTCTGATTGGCTAAGAAATTTGAAACTTGTCCTGAACCTTGAACATATAGGATATGTTCTAGATTTAAATGTTCCTGGTCCCTTACCTCCAGAGGCCACACAAGAGGAACATGAAACTTTGGACAAGTGGAAGGAGCATGATATGAGAGCTAAGTGTTACATGCTTGCTTCCATGAGTAATGAGTTACAGAAGCAACATGAGAACATGCAGAGTGCAAGTGAGATCCTCCTTCACCTACAAGAGTTGTATGGTGAGCACAGCAGGAATGCTAGGTATGAGATATCTAGACAGCTATTCTGTATAAGGATGTCTGAGGGACAGAATGTTGGGGATCATGTCCACAAGATGATTTGACTGATTGAGCAGTTGGAACATCTTAACTTCAACATGGATTTCCAACTACAGACGGATTTGATCCTTCAGTCCCTTCCTGAGTCTTTTGGGAATTTTGTGACAAATTTCCATATGACTTAACAAGAATGCACCTTAGCTGGTTTACTCAACATACTGGTTATTGCCCAAAAGAATATGCCGGGGAATAAAGGAAAGAGGTAGCTTTGGTTGCATCTTCTTCTGCTGAAAAGTCCAATAAGAAGAAGGGCAATAAGAAAAAGAAATCTCAGATTCCTGGTCTTTCCAAGAAAATAGCTAAATAGAAAAGGAAGACTAAAGCTGATGAAGGCAAAGGAAAGTGTTTCCACTGCCAAAAAGATGGGCACTGGAAAAGGAACTGCCCAGAGTGTCTTGCTTCTCTGAAGGACAAGAAGGATACACCTTCGGAAGGTATGTCCATACCTTGTTATTTAGATTCTGATGATACTCATAGTTCATCTACAGCTTGGGTTTTAGATACTGGTGCCAATTCTCACATTTCTAATGATATGTAGGAACTAGCAAACAGTAGCAGCTTGCGTTCTCAAGATATTAGAGTCCGGATTGGCAATGGCTCAACTGTTGAAGCTTTAGCCATAGGATCTAAATCTTTTTACATGTTTGGACATGTTTTGTGTTTGGATAATATTTTATATGTACCTGATGCTTTTAATAACATCATTTCTATATCTAGTTTGACTAGAAATGGCTATGAATTTCAGTTCACAGATGATGTTTGCAATATTTATTTTGGAAATAAATATGTTGGTTTGGATTATATGAATGATGGTCTTTATTATTTGGATAATAATGACAAACGCAAATTGAATGCAAGTGATCTAAAAGAATGCAATGCCATGGTGAAAACCAACTCAAGTTCAAAATATATTTGGCACTTAAGGTTATGTCATGTTGCAGAAGATAGGATTGCAAAACTGGAGAAAATGGGGATTTTATCCTCATTGGGCTCTGAGCCTACTCCAACTTGTGAATCTTGCCTTCAGGGCAAAATGACTAGATCACCCTTTGTTGGACAAGGGCTAAGAGCTGAAAATATTTTGGAGCTAATACATAATGATGTATGTGGTCCATTTAAAGAAATGGCTAGAGGGGGTTTTCACTATTTTATTACCTTTACTGATGATAAATCAAGGTTTGGGTATTTGTATTTGATGAAATACAAACATGAATCTTTTGAAAAGTTCAAAGAATTTAAATCTGAAGTAGAAAATCAAACAGGAAAGAGTATTAAAGCTTTTCGATCAGATCGTGGAGGTGAATATTTGAGTACTGAATTTGATGAATACTTGGGAGAGCATGGCATTGTTTCTCAGCTGACTCCTCCAGGAACACCACAACTGAATGGTGAGTCTGAAAGGAGAAATCATACCCTATTGGATATGGTACATAGTATGATGAGCTATACTGATATGCCAATCTTCTTTTGGGGATTTGCATTAGAGTCAGCTTTGTATATTCTGAATAGGATTCCATCAAAATCAGTTTCTTCCACACCTTATGAGATATGGCATGGAAGAAAACCAAGTCTTAAGCATGTTAAGATTTGGGGTTGTCCAGCTTATATCAAAAAACTGAACACTGATAAATTAGAGACCAGATCAGAAAAAGGTCGATTTGTTGGATATCCAAAAGATAGTTTTGGATATTATTTTTATTTGCCTACATCACAAAAGGTTGTGATAAGTAGACATGCCACATTTCTTGAACAACAGTTTGTTCAAGAATGAGGTAAAGGAAGGCAAATAGAGTTAGAATTGGAGAATTCTGACCAACCAACAGATCAGATGGATATAGATCCATCTAGCCAACCTATACCCGTTGATGAAACATCTACAGTTATTTCTCGAAGAAGAACCAGGGTATCTCACCCACCAGTGAGATATGGTTTTCTTCATAAAGAAGAATAAGAGTTGTCTACTCATGAAAAAGTAGATCATGGAGATGATCCACTTACTTATGAAGAAGCTATATCAGATATAGACTCTTCAAAATGGATTGATGCTATGAAATCCAAGATTAATTCCATGTATAAGAATCAAGTTTGGGATCTTGTTGACCCACCTGAAGGTATTGTACCTATAGGGAACAAATGGGTTTTCAAGAAGAAAATTGGTTCTGATGGAAAGGTAGAGACCTATAAGGCAAGGCTAGTAGTGAAAGGGTTTCGCCAAAGGCAAGGAATTGACTATTAGGAGACTTTCTCGCCTGTTGCCATGCTTAAATCAATTAGGATTTTATTAGCAATAGCTGCATACTATGATTATGAGATTTGACAGATGGATGTTAAAACAGCTTTTCTCAATGGATACATTAAAGAAAACATTTTCATGGAACAACCTAGGGATTTTGAATCCCAAGATGGTTCCAAGGTATGCAAGCTAAAGCGATCCATTTATGGGTTGAAACAAGCTTCGAGGAGTTGGAACATCCGTTTTGATGAAGCCATTAAATCCTTTGACTTTATCAAAAATGAGAATGAGCCATGTGTATATAAGAAGGTTAGTGACAGTGCTATCACTTTCCTTATCTTATATGTGGATGACATTCTTTTGATGGGTAATGACACTGGTATGTTGACGACTATAAAGGTATGGTTGTCAAATACATTCTCCATGAAAGACTTAGGGGAGGCAACCTATATTCTTGGGATTCACATCTATAGAGATAGAGCGAAAAGAATAATTGGTTTATCTCAAAGTCTATACTTGGAAAAGGTGTTAAAGCGGTTTAACATGCTTGATTCCAAGAGAGAATTGTTACCAGTGAGACATGGTATCCACCTTTCTAAAGAGATGTCTCCAAAGACACCTGAAGAAAGAGATAAGATGGCCAGGATTCCATATGCTTCGGCTATTGGAAGTTTAATGTATGCAATGTTGTGTACTAGGTCGGATATCGCATATCTTTGTTAGTTTGACTAGCGGTATCAATCCAATCCAGGTTTGGAACATCGATAGTCATCAAGAATATCCTTAAGTACTTGAGAACAACTAAGGATTTATTCTTGATTTATGGAGGTGGAGACTTGCAATTGGATGGTTATACTGATTCTGATTTCCAATCAGATATCGATGATAGAAAGTCTACCTCTGGATATGTGTTTATTTGTAATGGAGGTGCAGTCATTTGGAAGAGTTCCAAAGCGAGCACGCATCGCAGATTCCACTACAAGGTCGAGTATATTCGCATCGATCTTCGCAAAGGAAGTCGCTTTGGATAAAGAAGTTCGTGACAGAACTTACAGTAGTTCCTTCCATTAAGTCAACAGTTCCACTGCACTGTGATAATAATGGAGCAGTCATACAGGCTAAGGAACTAAGGTCTCACCAAAATCCAAACACATAGAAAGGCACTACCACATTATCAGAGATATAGTTGGGCAAGGCGATATAGCCATGCAGAAAAATAACATCAGCTAAAAATTCAGCTGATCCATTCACTAAGCTTTTGTCACAAGTTCAGTTAGACCGACATCTTGAGAAAATGGGTCTAAGGTATTATAATGAATGGCTCTAGTGCTAGTGGGAGATTGTTAGTAGCATGCCCTAGAGCATATCATTTAGTATGTATCTTGTACATAATTTTATTAATAAAAGGTATTTCCACTTTTCCGTTTACATAATATATTTATGTGTAATAGAAAAGGTCCATTGATATTTTGTTAGAAATATTATTCTTAAGTTGTTAAGAATATGAGTGACAATATTTCTAGCACAAAGTATCATAAATAGGTTCACAATCGAGGATACTTCATAATAAGGACATGACTTATCCAAAAAGATTGTATTCATGTTTGTTCCCAGGTTATTTATATGAGATATAAATAAGATGGAATGGTGAGTCTCATGCCATATAACAAACATGATAGGCACTTATAAATGATAGGTAGGCGAACCGGTGACACTTATGACAAGCACATGGAGTTTACTATTCTCAATGTTTTGTCATAAATCATATGAGTGCATATAATCTTTAGACCTGAGATAGCACAGTTATCTTGTATATAGATAGTTTGAGTTTGATACTGCTTTCATACTTGTACTATGTATGGGTATATGGGCATGTGTTGGCTCCTACTAGTTATATATGGAGGTAGGTGTTGATCAAGATGGAATTTGTTCCTCTAAGTAAATAGAGATAAAATCCTATGTTCATTTAATTGTTCTTGATGTTTCAAGTTCTGGCCAGACAGATAGATTTATTCGTAAAAGAGTTTCGATGAGAAAATCTTTTAATCAAGAACTGGAATTAAAAGAGAACATAATATTCATAGCAAATGGAGTTTGACATAAACCATGACTCGGCTTGAGTTGGGATTTTGTAATGTAGAGATTCTAGTGCATGGTAACATATGATTATAGGTTCATTTAAGGTAAACCTTATTACTAATTGGGTGGCCATGGCATGCTATGCTAGGTGTTAACCATGGTGTATGAGGTTCATAAAATGATTTAGAGAAATCATTTATGGTAAGAAAGAGTTCTGATGATATTAAAAGTTGATATCATGTCTCATTGCCAATTAGTGATGAGCCTAGTAAGTCACACACATACACAAGTTATCACCTATTTAAATATGATTTAATTAATTAATTAAAGAGTTTAATTGATTAATTAAATAGGTTTGGTTTGCAATTAAATTGCAAAGTCCCTAGCATGACTTGAAACCAAATCTAGATTATTGGATGTGTAGTATAAATTAAATTTATATTTAAAGTGTTTAAATATGAATTTAATTAATGAGAAATTAATTAATTGAGATTAATTAATTAATTTATATTTGATATAAATTAATTGGAAGAAGAAAAATAATTATTTTGGGTTAAGAACTCAAAATTAAGACACAGGGGCATTTTGGTCATTTCACAGTGTGACACGTGGCACCATGAGATGGTGACACATGGGATTACACATGAGCTTGCCAAATGTTTTCTTTAATCATGTAAGATGATTAAAATCAAGATTAAATATAGGTTTGACACTTGGCACAATGTGATTGGGTCACTTAAACTTAGAGCTAATCAAAGGGTGACATGTGGCAAGGATTTAATGTGTTAACCTAGCTATTTAAGTGTGGTTATGAAAAGAAAAAGATAACCAGCAGCCACTCCTCTTCTTTGTCACGCCACTTTGAGGCTTTTCATCTATTCTTCTTTATCTCTCATCAATTCAAAGAGATTAGCCATCAATCTCTTGAATTAAGAACACTAGAAATTGTTTCTAGTGTCCTGTTTACATCTCTAATCTCTTAAAAGGCAAAACTTGAATTTCTAATTAATAGAAAAGGCTTTAGAAGCTGTTCAAGGGCTGCCATAGGTGTTCTTGGTGTGGACAAGCTAGAGGGACAACATCTAGTGTCCTGAAGACGAATCTCAAAGGCGTAGACACGCTGCAGTGCAGCAAGAGGTTAGTGTAATCGTTCTTGATTTAATCTAGGGTTCTAAAATTAATTTGATTAATTTTAAAATCTTAAATGGCAAACACAGATCCAAAAACATATTAAAAGAGTTTTAATATGTTGTTTATCATTGAAATCAAATAGATAAAAATAAATCTTGCATGACGCATGTGACCTTAGGTGAAAATTTTTGAATTCAATGGTATAAACTTGTGTTTTTCACGCTTCCGTTCCTTCAAAATGACCAATGGAACAGTAAATATGAGGCTTGAAATCTGAAAATTTTGAATAACTAACACTAAGCTTAGAAATGGTATTGGCAACCAATACCAATAATTGTAAAAAGCAAAATGTGGTATGTTGGGAGTATTAGAATCAATGTACCTATTGTCTATGTAAAAGTCAACATTTTAGTTGACCAATGAAATGAATAGTAGCACCTAAACTTAAATTTCAAGAATTGTAAAGTTTAAAAGTGTAACATGCCCTAGTATACCTAGCAAGATTGGTTTCGATAGGTTGGCATGCCAATAGGTTTCAGTTACCAGTACTGCACATGGCATTATGCCATTCTGTGATTTCATGGCTTCTAGCCATTCTGACATTATGTTGATACTTGGCCTTGTGCCTAATGTTATTACAGCTTATTAGCTATTCTGTTGCACACCAGGAGATGCAAATGTGACGCGATGGTGTGACGGCCCGAGGTACTAGATACCCAATGCCAGTTTACTCGTTTATCCAGTCCAGTCATCCAGTATAGGTTACTTGGGCAACCAAAAATGAAAGTGAACAAATTTAATGAAATAATGAATAGAACAAGTACATAATAAATAAGATTACCAATAATGATAAAAAAAAAAATTTATTTGTATAAGACATCAGAACATGCACTGCATATTTACTTTTTGTTATTCCTTTTTATTTTATTATTGGTACCACTAAGCATTATTGATTAGCGCGTTGCTTTTTGCCACGCGTAGGTTTTGGAGAGACCGACCGAGAGCCCAGTAGACCACAAACTGGGTGAGACCTTCTGCAGCTCTGCATAGTATCCATGTCACCTCACCGTCATCAGTGCATTGGTAGGACACTAGGTTTTATTTTGTTATTTTGTAATTTACTTATATTTTCTCATGTGCAATTAAGACTTATTTAATGTATTTTGGGTATTGATGTAAATATTAGAAATTGTGTTTATGAATGAAAAAGTGAATATTTATTTATGACTCTTATATGAATATCATATGAAATAAATGAATGAAAAATGGGAGTATATTTGAGAAATATTGAGATTTTGTTGATGAAATGGAGTTTGGGATTGATTTTTTCACAGGTTCCGAAGAACTGTTTTATCCATTTTTAGCCGGCACTCTACCGGATTTTCTATAAAATTTGCAAAACCTCAAATAAATTATAATTTCAATAAATAACTTAAATGAATTATATTTCACAAATTGTACTTCATAACTATGAAAAAAATAAATTAGGAAGGATAAAAATGATTGAAATAAAATAGGGTGTTACAGTACAATGTGTGACATATCTTACTCGGCTACACTGTAGATGGGTAAGGGGTGTCACAAAATAAGAGGTTTGTGCACAACTAGTTTTTAATTGATTTTGTTATGAATATTTCATATGATTAAATGACGTTATTTTCCTTATATATTATATTTATCAAGTATTGGATTTAATACAATGAATATTGAAATTGTTATAGTATATATGAATTTAACTTTGTAAAATGATATTTCAACAATTATTAAGCATTATTGTGGATTGAATAAATTATTTTTGAAAAAATTGTGATAAAATATGTTTGGAATTGTGATGAGCATAAAAATTATTGGATATTAGAATTGACATTGAATTGAATTGAATTATGTTGTGATTTATGCTTACAAAAAGGACAAAGAGATTCATGATATTGTTTTATATCTCACTATAGATGCTTAACTAGGTTATTACCCATCTCTCTCATTTGTTGAGAGGACAATGGAGTTAGCTTTGTTTTGATTACCATGGTATGTGCATAGGCTTAGATTCTCTTTTTATTAGAGATTAGATCTAAGTTTTTCATGGCCCTTTTGGAAGTTTCATTATTGTGTTGTGTACTGTGCATGATGATTCGACCTCCCCGACCATAGGAAGTTAGAATTACCCTGAAGATGGCCCTTGCAGATTAGTCTTGCATAGTTAGTGAGATAAAGAATAGTTTTTGAATAGTAAAGAATTTCGATTTCAAATGGGATTTATGCATAATTGATTTTATTGAAATTAATCTTTATTTCCATTATTACTGAAATTACTTTAAATGTCCAGTTGTGATTTGATAAATTGAATTTCTTGCTCAAAGTCATATTTATATTATTGGCAATGAAGATTTTGACTTTTGGAATTTTGTTGAATTTCGATTCTTCCAAATTAATTGTTATAACTTTGTCAATGTATATTATATTATATTTTAAATTATAGTTGTGCACCACTGAGTTCACCACTCAACGATAGCTTTGCATGCTGTCGCAAGTGAAAAGAGCATAGAGCAGTTGAGTAAGCTTCCTTGAAGACACATTGGGACTAGCTCCTGGTATATCATAGGTATACCCTTCTGCATAGATTTTGATGTATGCATGTAATTATATGTATGTAAATTATTTGAGCAGTCATACAAAAACTTTTGTAATGTTATTTTAGTGTGTAATTGAAATGAAAACTATTTGTAATATTAATTTTAGTACTTTAATGAATGTACTATTTAATTTCTTCTTGAGTTTGAATTTATGTATGGTTTCCTTTATGATGGGTTTGGCTTGAAAATGAACTGAGATAGTTGATGCAAATGATTTATACATTTTTGAGATTGAATTTTTGAGATAGTTGAGAAATGATTTGAAATGGAGTTATGGTTGAGCAAAAATATTAGAAGTGTCTTTCTTTACAGGGTTTTGAAGAACTGTTTTCTCAAAAATATAGCCGGCACTTTATCGAAATTTTTAGAAAAATTGTAAAAATTTTAATTACCTAAAAATTTGATTTATGACTTAGTGTCAAGTAAAGATTCTTAATATTTATGAAAAATTTATCCACCACTTTCAAAATGAACGAAAATTGTTTTAAAATCCCTTATAGTATATTTAATGAGTTATTAGTAGGCAAAGTACGGTAATTCATTAGGTGCACTTCGATATCATATTATGCCTTACGGAGGGGTAGGGTGTGACAATAAGTGGGCCGAACCAGTGACGAATATGACAAGTACATAGAGTTTACTTGTAACACCCCTCACCTGTCTATAGTGTAGCTGAGCAAGGCGTGCCGGAGAACTTAGTCTGTGATTATCTTATTTTCTGAATACTCAATTTGATTTAGGAAACCGTTGTGTGAAATTTACATCATGATTGTTTATTATTTTATGTTTTGATAAAACTGAGTGTTGCAAAATTTTTAACAAAAATCTGATAAAGTGCCGTCTGTAAATTGGACTAATAGTCCTTCTGCACCTGTTAAAAACAGTCTCAATATAGTATTCTCAAAATCGTAATTTCATTCACAGTCTCAATTTCTCAGTAAAGTCAATAGACTTTTACAGTCATTAAACAGTTCCATAATACAGTCCATAATAATTTAAATACATCCAGAAAATTTCTATGTTATTTAATATGTACAAATTATTACAAACTTTAAAGTTTTCATAATACTATAAAATACAGGGGTAAATTTCAAAATACAACAGAAAGTCAAAACATAAAAATCCCGAAGTTCTACCATGTATGCAATGCAGTGTAGATGACTCTGGACTCATGTACAGATCTGATCTCTCACCCGGTCGTAGATCGACTGGGCTCCCCAACTGTGTCTCCAATACCTACGTGTTACAAAAGCAACGCGCTAAGCTATTCTGCTTAGTGGTGCTAATTATAAAGAGAAATAAACTAAAATAGAATAATTTAATCATTTATGAATTTATAGTGTCAATATTCTTTGCAGTCAAATATTTCAGTAATCTTTACTAAGATTATTCTTTTATTGTTGTTTATACTTTTATTTGCTAATTTTTCATTTTTACTTAATTTAGTTGTACTGTATGTCACTACACTTAATTTAGCTATTTGAATTTAATAATACTTAAATTAACTACTCGTGTAGCCTATACACCGACCAGACCAGATAAACGGATAAAATAGCACTGGGTACCTAGTACCTCAGGCTTTCACACCATCGGTCACAAAGTATCTCCCAGTGTACAAACAATAGATAAAATAGCACTGGGTACCTGGTACCTCGGGCCGTCACATCATCAGTCACAAAGTATCTCCCGGTGTGCAAACAATGGGGCTAAAAAGCCATATAATCAATCAGGCAATAAGCCGAGTATATTAACACAATCCATATAGCCGTAGGCTATTAAAATCATAGTGCGGTATAATAAGCCACAAAAAACATTATGGCACGATGCCATTTACAATACATGTAATGGTCGGGCTCCAACCACTAGAGGAATTGTCCGCTTTGGCCATAAGCCTCACGGTTTTGTCCCATAGGTGGAATGGAGAACTTCCCAGGAGGTCACCCATCCTAGGATTTCTCTCAAGCGACCATGCTTAACCCTGGAGTTCTTCCAACTCTCCAGGCTATTCCACCAAAAGGTGCCTCTAGCGATTAGTTCTCTCATTTTATATATTATTACTTTTTGAACCCAATACCATCTCCGTGCTTTGTCGATGTGGGATTTGCCTAAGGGCCCTTTCTCCCCCCCTTTTGGGACTCAGCATCCTCGCTGAGGTTTGCCCCACCATCACCCAAGAGGACACGCGAGCGGCTCTGATACCAATTGTAACAATCGGGCTCCAACCACTAGAGGAATTGTCCACTTTGGCCATAAGCCTCAAAATTTTGTCTCATAGGTGGAATGGAGAACTTCCCAGGAGGTCACCCATCCTAGGATTTCTCTCAAGTGAGCATGCTTAACCCTGGAGTTCTTCCAACTCTCCAGGCCATTCCACCAAAAGGCGCCTCTAGTGATTAGTTCCCCCATTTTATATATCATTTCTTTTTGAACCTAAGACCAACTCCGTGCTTTGCCGATGTGGGATTTGCCTAAGGGACCAGACCAACTCCGTGCTTTGCCGATGTGGGATTTGCCTAAGGGACCTTTCTCCCCCCCTTTTGGGACTCAGCATCCTCGCTGAGGTTTGCCCCACTATCGCCCAAGAGGATACGCGAGCGGCTCTGATACCAATTATAATGGTCGGGCTCCAATCACTAGAGGAATTGTCTGCTTTGGCCATAAGCCTTACGGTTTTGTCCCATAGGTGGAATGGAGAACTTCCCAGGAGGTCAACCATCCTAGGATTTCTCTCAAGTGAACACGCTTAACCCTGGAGTTCTTCCAACTCTCTAGGCCATTCTACCAAAAAGCGCATTTAGTGATTAGTTCCCCCATTTTATATATCATTACTTTTTGAACCCAAGACCATCTCCATGCTTTGCTGATGTGGGATTTGCCTAAGGGACCTTTCTCCCCCCCTTTTGGGACTCAGCATCCTCGCTGAGGTTTGCCCCACCATCGCCCAAGAGGACACACGAGCGGCTCTGATACCAATTGTAATAATCGGGCTCCAACCACTAGAGGAATTTTTTGCTTTGGCCATAAGCCTCACGGTTTTGTCCCACAGGTGGAATGGAGAACTTTCTAGGAGGTCACCAGAACAGTAACAAATACCAGGCTATGCAAATAGGGTTGTTACATGAGTTCTCAACCCAAAATAATAATTTCTCCTCTTCTAATCAATTTATATCAAATATAAATTAATTAATTAATCTCTATTAATTAATTTCTCATAATTAAATTCATATTTAAACATTTTAAATATAAATTTAACTTATATTATACATCCAATAACCTAGATTTAGTTTCAAGCTATGCTAGGGACTTTGCAATCTAATTGCAAACCAAACCTATTTAATTAATCAATTAAACTCTTTAACTAATTAACTAAATCACATTTAACTTAGTGATTACTTGTGTATATGTGTGACACACTAGGCTCATCATTGATTGGCAATGAGATATGATATTAACTCTTGATATCATCAGAACCTTTTCTTACCATAAATGATTTCTCTAAATCATTTTAGGCACCTCATAGACCATGGTTAACACCTAGCATAGCATGCCATGGCCACCCAATCAGTAATAAGGAATACCTTAAATGAACCTATAATCATATGTTACCATGCACTAAAATCACTCTGTTACAAAATCCCAGTTCGAGCTGGAGTTATGGTTTATGTCAAACTCCATTTGCTATGAATATTATGTTCTCTTTTAATTCCAATTCTTGATTAAAAAAGATTTTCTTATCAAAAACTCTTTTCTGATTAAATCTGTCTGTCCTGGCTAGGAACTTGAAACATCATGAACAATTAAATGAACATAGGATTTTATCCCTATTTACTTAGGGTAACAAATTCCTTCTTGATAAACACCTATCTCCATATATAATTGGTAGGAGCCAACACATGCCCATATACCCATACACAGTACAAATATGAAAGCAGTATCAAACTCAAACCACCTATATACAAGATAACAGTCCTATCTCAGGTCTAAAGATTATATGCACTAATATGATTTATGAGAATGCATTGACAAGAGTAAACTTCCACGTGATTGTCATAAGTGTCACTGGTTTGGCTTACTTATCATGCATAAGTGCCTATCATGTTTGTTATATGGCATGAGACTCACCATTCTATCTTATTTATATCTCATATAAATAACTTTGGAACAAACATGATTACAAACTTTCTGGATAAGTCATGTCCTTATTGTGAAGTATCCTCGATTATGAACCAATTTATGATACTTTGTGCTAGAAATACTATCACTCATATTCTTAACAACTTAAGAATAGAATTTCTAACAAAATATCAATTGACCTTTTCTATTACACATAAATATATTATGTAAACGGAAAAGTGAAAATGCATTTTTAGTAATAAAACATGTACAAGATACATACTAAATGATATGCTCTAGGGCATACTACTAACATGTGGCTGCTGCTGCTGCTGGCAATCCCTAGTACCTAAGCGATGGAAAACCAACGCGCTAAGCATAACGCTTAGTGGTGCATAATTCAAACTATAAATAACTAAATAAATAAAAGATAATGATTCTATGTATAATTTCATAAATTTGAGTCATTTACATACTTGATGCACTTTGGGAACAATTTAAATTTATCAGATCTTTTCTGTTCATTTCTCTCATATTCAATCTTATTAAATTCATATTAGTGCCCAAGTAACCTACAACCGACTATAAAAGCTAGATACATGGGAGTATACTAGTTAGACAGCCATATGTCTATCATGTATATATTTATCATGTCAAGGACAAGGCCAGCGGGCAGGAATTAAAGCCAAAAATTATATCAGGCCCCATGGCCAACGGGTAGGCATAAAGCCTGTAGAACAACCATATCAGACAGATATTATCTACCAATGATTATTCATATGGGTAGTACTACTATCTGTAGTCCCTAATTGGTATACCAATCGATCCATGCTATATACATAAGTTTAGGTATATATTGGGCAAATAAATATTATTAATTACTTATAGTCTTATCATTTCATGTCAATTTGTATTGATAAAATAGGTCTCGCATACATATTCATGCCACTTTTATGTTTAGTAATTCATTAGGGTTAATTTCCCTACCATATATCAAGTTATTTCTTGAACCTTTCTTTAGGTCCAAAATTGTTTCTTAAATTCACCTAGTAAATTGGTCAAAATGTGGCCACTATTTGGCCACACTTCCTGCATAGAAGTTGTTCCTCTATGTCTTATCTTTGTTTTTCTTTTTGAATAATGTCATTTGGAGCTTTAGAACTCAAGTTATGGTCAAATAATCAAAACTGGTTCATTATCTCTTTCTAGTTCTAGAGCCAGGCAGATTCCAGAGTCTAACTTTGTTTAATTATTTGGGCATGTTATAGCCACTTTTAGGCTTAATTTTCTTCATATGAGTTGTTGCCCTATGTTTTAGGATCACTCAAATTTAAGAAATTCAATTTTTCAATTTATATAGAATGAGTTATAGCCAATTGACTAGCGTAGACTCATGTACCCTATGCCTTCAGGATTCCAGGTTCAGGTCAGTGGATTTGTCTCCTATTTTAGGGTTCTTATACTCAAAAATTTGAGGAAAGTCCCTGAATAAAAGTTGGAACTTTGTTTCTTAGGTTTCCAGAACAATTTGACTCATCCCAATTGAAGTTTTCTACTAAAAGTTATGGTGTAAAGACTGTTTTGGAGTTAAGTGGTTATTTGGTTCAATTTCAAATTTTGGCATGTTGAATTGTCCTAGCAAATTGACCAAGTTCCCTTAGGTGCTAGGTTATGGTCAAAACACCAAAATTGTAGGTCTAACTCTTATAGAGATTTTGGCTTTGGTTTAACTGCATTTGCAGTTTTGTGGACCAAGTTATAGCATTTTTTCCAAAACTGGTCGGATAGGTTCAAGTCTAGAATTTCTAGGCAGTTTTGGTTATGGCAGTTTTGACAAGATAAGTTTGGTCAGCAATTTGATTTGGTTATGGTTAGAATTTGGGTTTTTATTCTTCATGAAAGTTGTTCTACTATGTCCAAAACTTCCATGGGCTCAGGAGTCAGGTCATTCTGACTTTTCTAGAGTAAGTTATGGCTATTTGAACATTTACTGTTCATTTAGTCATTTTCCTAGGTCCATATTAGGGTTGCCCGGATACAAGCAGTTTTTAGGTCAGGTTAGGGACAGTTTGTGGGCATAGTCTCTTCAAGAAAAATGGGGCATTATGACCCTAGTTTCATTTCCAATTAACCTCACACCAATTAGAGCAACTCAGCTCTACTTATGGCTCAACAACCACACTGGACTCATAGGTCCCAAAACCTGCATGAAAATTCAGCACTCTCCATAACAATTCCTTCCAACTTCCAAACTTCAATTGTCATTCATAGCACTTTTAATAGTCAACAATTCATCTCAATATCATTAATTTCAAGTCATACACAAAATTCCTCAAAGTGAAGTCAAAACCCCAACTTAACATTTCTCAATTCATGTAAACCCATATCCAATCATCATAACCATCATATATATACATCAAAGACCATCCATAACCAAGTTTTAATACCAATTAACCTCAACCTATTCTCATTTATCAAGGTTGCTGAATTTTAGGGTTCCCAATTACTCATCATTTTCTTCAATTTTCTTATCATACTAACTCATTTCAACATGCTTAGCATGATTAAAGAAGAGAGGTAAGATAAATCTTGCACTAACCTTGATCAAGAGGTTTCCAAGCTTATAAAAACTTCAATATTTCTCTCTTTCTTGGCTGCCTATGGCTTCCTCAAGGTGTAGAATTAAATTTATGTGAAGAGACTTAGAGATTTTAGGGCGGAAAAGGGAGAGAATTCAAGCTTGGAAGCTTGAAAATGGAGGAAGAAATTCTTCCATGGAGTTTGGCCAAAGTAGAAGACAAGGAAGAAGATGTAACATCCTCACTTACGTAGTTGGTACGTTCTACTGTATTGACAGCTGATGTCTGTCCGGACAGTGAAAAGGATAGGCGGCCAGAGTACAGACAATCAAAATATGGACAGTCGGAATACAGACAGCCAAAAAGTCTGGAATTACGTTTTGGTGATAGTGAGGAGAATAAAATGATGGAATACAAAGTAAGAAAATATAAAAAAAATTAAGAGAAAATAAAAGAGATGAAATGTGACTAAGTTAAACGAGCCGAACCCGTAGCAATGGGTGACCGCACCAGGAAGTTATGGCGAGGACTGTTGACTAGCCCTGGACCGCGGGGAACTCGGAGAAATATTTTTGGGACATAATTAAAGATCTACTGAGGTGTAATTAACATTGGAAATATCAAAGAAAAATTAATGAATTAGTATAAATAAAAACGAAAAATCAAGAAACCGACAAAAATTGGTGTTACCGAAAAATTAGGAATACGAATCGAATAGGGGCATTTTGGTCATTTGACACCTACAGTTGACTTTTGACCTCAATGTCCATTAAAAATAAGTGGTATTACACTTTAAAAAATGTCATGGAAATTAAAAATGTGGTACATTATGTAAATAGTGAAAGATTGGTGATAAAATTACAATTTAGGAAACTTTGGATTAATTAATCATTAACTAACCTTTAGTGCTCCACTAACTCATATTATGGGACACCTATACAAGACTTTGGGACAGCAGAATACCCATCTTCAACCTTAAGAAACAAGCAGCCAAAAGCCTCCATTGAAGAACCACCATGGCCAAATTGAAGAAACCTCCACGCACCCATGATTTACACCTCTTTTCCACTTGGTTTCTTCATTAAAGCTTGCACACACACCTTGTGCAGCATGTTGGGAGCAAAAAGAAGGAAGTTTAGTGAAGTTTGATCAAGCCCAAGTTGAGGTTAGTGCTAGTTTTTCATTCCTTGCTTCATTAAAGTTTGTTTTAAGGTTGAGATGAGTTGAATGGTGAAGAAATTTGAAGGTTTTGATGAGTTGTTGATGTGTACAATTTTTGGTAGCCATGGGAGCTCATGTTCTTTGAATTTTTCTTACATTAAATTGATGGGAATTAGTGTTGATGGAGTTAAATTGAAGTGCTAGCCAATTAATTCCCATGTATGTGTAAGTAAGTATTAAATTTAGGGATTTTGGAAAGAAATTTGGAGACCTTAGCAAACTACCATTTTTGGCAGCCTTGAAGTGCATGGATTAATGCTTGATTTCATGAATTAAATTGGTGAATTATGGTAATTATGGTTTAAGGGAAGTATATGTGAAGTAGTGGTGGAATTGTATGTAGTAAAAATTAAGTGAATACATGTATATATTATATTGAATTTAATTTTGAGAATTAGGGTAGTAATATGTGTATTGAACACTTGTGTATTCTGCCCAAATTGACCAACTTGAGACTTGATGAATGAGATTAGAAGTGTTATGAATATTGTATTGTAGTTTGGGAGAAAGAGGATTAAACATTGGAAGTGCAATTTGTGTGCAGGTTGTGTGATTGATAAAGGCAGTGTATAAATTAGGCCGTAACTAACCTTGTGTGACCCCAATTGGTATGAGGCAAATTGGAGGTAAAACTAGACCTAAATTGGACCAACTTTCATGTAGAAACCTTACCAAAAATCTGTCCAGAAAGTGACCTAATCTGAAATAGTTAACTTGGCCAATCTAGAATTTGACCATATAAGCAGTAGCCAGTATTTTGGCCATAACTCACTCACAATAGGTCCAAATGATATGAAATTCATATCATTGGAAAGCTTAGACATAGGGCTACAACTTTGGTGAAGATCACAGAACCCAGAAATGTCATTTACTAAGTCAAATTACTTGCACAATTTGAGGTAACAAAACTATCCAGAACCATTGCAACCCATAATTTGACCATATGAACAGTAATCACTAAAATGACCATAACTCACTCAAAACAGGTCTAAATGACCTAAACTTTATACCATGGAAAGACTAGACATAGAGCTACAATTCTTATAAAGACACCGAAGCCCAAAAATGACCAAAACTGCCAGAACTGAATTTGACCTAAAATTGATCAAATTTTGCACTAAGAATGCAATCTGTCAGGCTTTAGTAAATTGACTATATCTTGGTCTATACAACTCAGAATAACCTAAAATTAGTGCCAAAAGTTCAATAAGACATAGGGCTACAATTTTTCTTCTTTGACCAAAAGCAAAAAACCAAGAGAAATAGGACATTAAGCTAGACCAATCTAGTACACTAAAACTGAAAATTTGACATTAACATACAATAAAGCTTTGAAGTAATTTGGCAATAAATGCCAACTTGTGAGAATTGCAAATTGCACTATACTGGCAGCATATTGAAATGTGAGTTGTGACATGTTGATACTAGAATCAACTTATGCATGATGTACGAAAAGGTCAACATTTTCATTGACCAGTGAATTGTATAATGACTAGTAACACCTAAAAATAAATATTTAATCTTCTAATATGCCCTAGTTTGCCTAATTGAGTAGTTTGGATAGGTTGGTATGCCAATAGGATTCTGATAGCTGTTCTGTAAATGGATTCACGTCGTATTGTGTTTTTTGGCTTATTATGCCATACTACGATTTTAATAGCCTATGGCTATACAGATTGTGTTATTATACTCAGCTTAATGCTTGATTGATTATATGGTTTTTTAGCCACACTGTATGCACACTGGGAGATGCTTTGTGATCGATGGTGTAATGGCCCGAGGTGCCGTAATTTGTACGGGTGGGACTGGTAAAGTCAGACTTCTGACTCACTGAGGGGCTGGGGCCTCACCTTGTACTTTCGTCGTCACAGACTGTTTTATTGTCTTATTTTTCTCTTCCATATCTTTTCACAGGATTTTCTATTTCTTATACAACCAACACAAGGAGATTTCTCTCTATTAGATCATATTTATGATGTAATGTACTGCATGTATCAAACCATGACATTGAGCAGTTGT
This sequence comes from Hevea brasiliensis, assembly GCF_030052815.1. Classification (NCBI taxonomy): domain Eukaryota; kingdom Viridiplantae; phylum Streptophyta; class Magnoliopsida; order Malpighiales; family Euphorbiaceae; genus Hevea; species Hevea brasiliensis. Next base: position 48,031,921 of record NC_079495.1, read on the forward strand.
ACTATGAAGGAAAAATATTCAAATTATAGGTCAAAACAGAATTTAAAAACTTGCTCTGATACCACTAAATATGTCACACCCTACGCCTCCGTAAGATGTAACATGATCCCATAGTACACTTAATGAATTACTATACTTTGCCTACTGGTAACCCATTAAATACACTACTAGGGATTTTAGACAATTTCTTACTTCTTTTTAAAGTGGTGAGCACTTTTGACAGGTGTTAAAACTTTTTAATAGAAGTTAAATCACACATTAGGTCTGAAATAGTCACAAATTTTATAAAAATTTCGGCAGAATATTGTCTGTATTTTGAGCAAAACAGTTCTTCAAAAGCCTATAGAAAACACTTCCAATATATTTGTTTCAGTCCCAAACGCCAAAATGGCTCAACACAAATCAATTTTCTCAAACATAAGTCAAACTCAATTAAACATCACTTTCAGTAGTTTCAAAAATAGCATGCAAAATGACTAAGTATTTCAAAGCTGAGATAAGAAAATTATAGCTCAACATTTTTATAGGCCAAAGTAATTTACAACTTTATTTTACAACTGCTCAAGACCAAGTACAATATATACATACAGTTCACATATATTATAATAATATTTACAAGGAAGTGGTATACTCAATATACCCGGCAAAATCTCAAAGCAAAGTTACAAGCAGCCTACTCTGCTGCTTTATCTGTCTGTCTACCTGCGACAGCAATGAAAAAGCTATCACTGAGTAAAATTTACTCAGTGGTGCACAATAAAAATTTAAAATGCGGTATATAAAACATTTATTGACAATTCACAATTCAAATGATTCACAATTTCATATCACAATTTTCAAAGCTCATATAACACAAATTTGATCAAATAATTTGATAACACAGTGTTGCCAATCAATAACACAACTTAGGTCATGACACAAACTTTTCACAACATGCCATGTTGTACACCACGACAAGACATACTCACCCCACTAATCGAAATCAATGAGGGAGGTGGCTAGCTAGCTAATGGGTACTCATCCATACTCACCTCAGATTGGCAAGTCAAAGAGGGAGAAATATAGTCATACTCACCCCATAAATGGAGGAGGAACATAGTGATATTGCCATGATAAGTGCGAATCAAAACAAGTCCAAATCACAATATTTAAATATTTCATACAAACCACAAATCACATTTTATCTCAAAATTTCCATTTGCAAAGTAGGCAACAAAATAATTTCAAATAAAATTCCTAAAGCCAAAACAATAAAAAATTATTCATTACTCATTTCTCCAAATAAATTTTCTAGTAAAAGTAGTGAATATAAAAAGTATTGTGCACAGACCTGGTTTGAGTCTCCTCTAGGCCTTGACTCAATGTTCCTTATGCTTTTCAACATCCTTTTCAACTGAAACACACAATTTAAAGTGTTTCAGTACTTAGTTAAACTGTTTCTAATAATAAAATCCAATATCTAAATTTTCTTAGTACTATTCCCTTCAATTCATTTCATTAGTCAACCTATAATGTTGACCTTTGATGCACTCTAAGTGAGTCAATTTTAATGTTCCAATTTGTCACATTTTATAGTCTCTAAGTGTTGGTACATGTTACCAATTTTATTTTAAAGCTTACTACATTTTATTGCCATTTTCAGATTTCATAGCCAATGTTTACTGTCTATTGGACCAAGATACAGTGTAAATTTAACAGATTTCTCTTTATTAAATTGTTTCTCATTGTGTCTTTTTTAATTTCCTTTTTGAATCACTCCATTTGGAGTTGTATAGCTCAAGTTATGGTTAATTAACCATAACTAGGTCAAATCTAAATTTTTAGTTTCCTTCTTAGGCATTTTCGATTCTGATTTTACTAATTTATTTGGACTTTTTATAATCACATTGAAGTCTAGAATTCTTCATAAGTATTGTTGCTCTATGTCTTAAGGACAACCAAAAATTTTGCTTACCATTTTTCAAGTCTTATAGAAATCCTTATAGACAAATTGTTAACTTGGACTCAAAGGTCCTATATTGGCATGGTCCTCAATTAGGTCAATGGCTTTGACCTTAAATTCTGACCTTATACATTTATAATTTGAGGAAGTTGTCTAAAACAATATTTTAGGTCTCTTTCTTAGCTTTCCAAATTGGTATGGTTCATTTAAATTGGACACTTCTGGTGGGAGATATGCTTATTTGAATTTTCTAGATTTTATGGTCAAATGTGCTAATTCTAAATTTAGTGTGCCAACTTAATCAAGTTAATTAACCTAGTTCCCTTGATTTTTGGGTTTTGGTCAAATTACCAACATTGTAGATCTATGTCTTATTGAAATTTTGGGACTGATTTCATGTCATTTGGAGTTCTATGGACCAAGTTATGGTCATTTTACTAATGCTGGTCAAGTTGCACTTATATTGCAAAGTTTAGGTCATTTTTAGGTCAAAGTCAATTTGGCCAGTTTTTGTAACCCAATTTTTTCAAACATTTTGACTTGGTTCTGGTCATTTCTGGGCTTTGGTGTCTTCATAAGAGTTGTAGCTTTATGTCTAAGCTTTTCGTGATATAAATTTCAGGTCTTTTGAACCTGTTTTAGGTGAGTTATGGCTAAAATACTGACTGTTGTTCAAATGGTCAATTTTCAGGTTTGCAAAGTCACTAATCTGGATTTAGTCAATTTTCATCTCACTTTCTGGACAGAATTTAGGTAGGCTTCCAACATGAAAGTTGGCACATTTTGTGCCTAGTTTCACCTCTAATTGGCCTCATACCAATTGGAGTCACACAATTCCATTTATAGCCTAAAACACATGCTACCCTTTACACATTTTTAAAGCACCAAACCAATCACACATTCAACTAGTTATAACTTCATTCCCAAACCAAATTCTATATTTGTATCATACCACAACCATTTATCACTTCATATTATAGTCACTTTGGGCAGAATATAATCATCTTAAATACACCAAATACAAATCCTAATTTATAAAGTTCATTTATAATAATATATCCACATAATACTCCTAACCAATACATATAACTTCCATCATCAAATTACATATATTTTCACTACTATATCATCTACATATGCTGCTACTTTTAGTACAATAATTCAACAAACTTTTCATGAATTTAAGCACTTCCAATATTCATCATAAGGCTGCCCAAGTAACACATATACATCAAGTTTCCATTTTAACTTTTCAAACTTACAATTCAAACTATACAAATGGTAAATCACTCCTATACATATAAGCACTTAAATCAACACCTTAATCATCGTTTACATAAAGAAATAATTCATTAACCTTGATATTCCATGGCTGCCAAAAATAGTACCTTCCAATAACTTAGTAAAACCTCAAAGTTTCTTCATAAATCAACTCACCACAACACCCACACAAACTTTAATGAAGCAAAATTGGAAAATAAGCACTTACCTATTTTGAAGCTTGTTAAAAACTCATCAAAACCTTTCTTTCTTACTCCCAATATATTGCCCATGATGTATAGACTAAGTTTAATGAAAGAAGCCTTCGATTTCAGGGAGAGGATGAAGAGGTTGGAAGTGATGCATGTGGGGCGACCATGGATGAAGCTTGGGAGCATTTCAATTCGGCAAGAAGAATGGAGAATATGAAAGTGATGAAATGGTTATCCACTTTGTCCTCAAGTGAGCTTTTATAGTCCACTAATTGTCCATTTAGCGCTCCACTAATTAACATTAACATTACAATAATCCAAGTTTTCCCTAATTGTACTAATGTCCTTATTTTCCTTTAATTTACATTATGTGTAATATTTCTTATTTTCATAGCATTTTCAAAATTTAATACTACTAATTTTTTCATGGAAATTTAGGTCAAAAGTCAACTCTAGGTGTCAATTGACCAAAATGCCCCTCTTCGGGTTGTATTTCTGATTTTTCGGTGACACCGATTTAATCCATATCCTGCTGATTTTCTTAAATTTTTATTTTTATTTGTACTGAATTACTAATTTTTCTTTGATATTTTCAATGTCAATTACACTTCAATAGATGTTTATTTAAGTCTTAAAAATATTTCTCAGGGTTCCTCGCAGTCTAGGGCTAGTCAACGGTCCACGCCGCAACTTCCCAGTGTGGTCACCCATCGCTACGGTTTTTGGCTCATTTAACTTAGTTTCATTTTCTCTCTTTTATATTTTCCTTAATTTTTCTTGTATTTTTCTCTATTGTATTTCATTATTTCATGTCTTCTCACTAACATTTAAGTATAATTCCAGACATCCTAGCTGTCCGGACAGACACCAGTCACCAGAACCGTAGAACGCACTACCAAATATAGGGGTGCTACAATTCTCTCTCCATAAAATAAATTTTGTCCTTGAAATTTTATCCAATAGCCGTCTTACAATAGTCATACGTTTATTTTCTCCTTTCTATATGATCGTATAATATTCTTTCCTTTGAATTTGTGTCAGACTTTTAACAATCTAATACAACATTTAATTTGTTTATATAACACTAATCTTTTCTTACTATCGTTCTATCTAATATTTCGATTCATGTTTCTTTATTGAATGACCATTGAGGTCATGTTAGAATTATTTATTTAATCATTGATCCTCTAACCATTCTAGTCAACAATCTTACTCATATTCGTAACATTTCTTTATTATATCTGAATCAACTGTTCAAATTTTTACCTCCACAACTCCTTTATCTATCGATTTTCAATAATTTATCGTATTCTAGGAAATGTCTTTTGCTAACAAACTCTTTCAAAACTAATTCTAAAAAGACTAGTCACTAACATATCAAAATTTATTTTTATACGAGGGACAGCAGGAAGGCAAACAATACTGGCACTAACATAAAAATATGTAGACCTCGAGTCAAACAATACATATGTAAATCTTAGTTAAAAATTGAGAAAGTACCAACAATAATGTCAGAAGTCTCAGCCTCTTCCCTCTGCCGTATAGTGTATACTCTAGCTGAAGCATCACCTTATTCTGGCTGATTCACAGTACTCTCCTGTACCAAATCAAAGACTACTTACAAACATCCTTATCTTGGCATGCCACGAGGAAGCACGTAGCTCTACACAATAATCCCATGTTCGTACTGTAATCTGCAGCTTACAATACAAACATCGAGAACATTACATAGTCACTACGTTATAACCTTATAGACTAGATTTTCTAACATCTTATCTGTACACTTATTTCCTTCCCTATCTTTTAAAGTCATATCAGTGGTCTCTTCATGTAATTATTTAAATTTAAAACTCATTACTTATATTTATGCCCAAGTAACCTATCAAAGCACTTACAGGCGTTATGTATCGCCAACCCTACAAGCCCTTTCTCTGTCATTGGTGACAATTAAGGGTACCTATCAAGGCACCTGCAGGCGTTACGTATCACCGTCCCTGCAAGCCCTTGGGTGGTACCTATCAGAGCACTTTGCAGGCATTACGTATCGTCATCCCTGCAAGCCCCCTGATACCGATATTCATTGTCTTTTAAAATCATATCAAACATATATTGTCAATCCATAACTTTTCATGTTGGCTGTACTGCCATCTGTAATCCCTAATTGGTATACCAATCGATCTATACAATATACATAAACTTAGGTTTGCTTTGAGTAATTAAGCATTATTAATTGTCTAACAAAATCTTCATGTCCATGTATTATGGAAAAGGTGGGTCCCACATCACTATTTCATGTGATTTAGCATGTAGTGATAACGAAATTTTCATGTCATTGTAGAGTGGGAAAGTGGGTCCCACATACCTGTTTCAAGTAATTTAGTATATAGTGACTTAGTAGGGATAAGCTAATAATGTTTTTCAAGAACCTTTCTTTAGGTTCAATTTCGGGATTTTAACTTTGATATCACTTTGGACAGTTTGAGGTCACTGTTTGGCTCCATTTGCTAAAAGGAAATTGTTATTTTATGTCTTTTCTTTATTTCACAAATGACTATTCGAGCTCTGACTCATAGGTTTCTCCCCCTTCTCTATTTCACGTTGCCCTTGTGGGGTTGGGTTTGTATTTGGGCTTCGGCTAACAGATTATCAGCCATTTGTTGAAAGAAAGTGGCCATTTGCTGGGATGTAACACCCCTCACCCGACTACAGTGTAGTCGAGCAAGGCGTGCTACACGGCATGTCGGAGCACCTGATCTTATCTGATTTCATTACAGTTCTTAATTTACTTATTCAAAAACTTTATTTAAGGTTTAGGCTATTTTTACTTTTATCAAAATCTAACTAATTTGGAAATTTCAAAAATTTTAACGATAATCCGGCAACGTGCCGACTGTAATTTGGACTAACAGTTCTTCTTAACCTGCCAAAACCAATTTCAATATATACTCAATTTCTCAAACTTAATAGTCTCAAAAATTTTCGAACATAATGTATCTCAATACAGTATCCAGATTTCTCAGAAATCTCATCAGATTTTCAACATCTCAATATTCACAAGTACAATCTCATTATAACTCAAATTCAATTCACATATTAAAATACTTACTTTGAGTAGCTTCCATAATTCATAGGTTAATTACATGAGTTTATTTTGTACAAGATATATAAATAATTTACAATGTGCTAGGAATGAACAATATACATAACATGTATAAAATGAGCCTTATCTACATGCATTGCTGAGGAGGTGATAATCTTGAACTCTTCTAACACTTCTGCAGATCTGGACTCCAAAAATCTTAGTTGACAGTCTACTGGTTTTACCTTTAGTACCTGCGCGAGGAAGCAATTCCATCGCGCTAAGCATTTCTGCTTAGTGGTGCAATAGTATAACAAGAAATAATATATACAAATAAAGAAAGAAATAAATCATAATTCGGATACTCGAGAATCAATTTAATTTGGTATGGTATTTCTAGTATCAACGATCTTATAAACTAGTTTGTTCCTCTTTGGAAGTGCTTAGTTTTTAACTTTTCAGTAATACTACCCAGTATACAAATTATTCTAACTGTATTGTATTTCAAGTCTCTACGATTCTGCAATTTATATATTTGTTATGTTGCTTTTGCTAATTTCTTTTACTCATTCATTCAATACTTAATTTAATTGTACTGAAATTTCATTATACTTAACTTAACTTAGCTTCCTGAATTGAATAATGTTTTAAATGACTGCCCATATAACCTATACACTGACCAGACTGGATAAACGGATATACTAGCACTGGGTACCTAGTACCTCGGGCCGTCACACCATCGGTCACAAAGTGTCTCCCGGTGTGCAAATAGTGAGGCTAAAAAGCCATATAATCAATCAGCCATTAAGCCGAGTATAATAACACAATCTGTATAGCCATAGGCTATTAAAATCATAGTATGGCATAATAAGCCATAAAATACAGTATGACGTAAAGTCATTTACAGAATAGCTGTCAGAATCCTATTGGCATACCAACCTATCCAAACTAGTCAACTAGGCAAATTAGGGCATACTACAATGTTACATATTTAATTCTTTATTCATAGGGTTTATACATCTTTATCCCTTTCACTGGTCAATAAAATTATTGACCTTTTTATGCATCATGGATAGGTTGATTCTAGCATCAGCATGTCACAATTTACAATTCAATATGTTGTCAATATAATGCAATTTACCCTTTTTACAAGTTGACATTCATTGCCAAATCACTTCAAGCATCATTTTATGTAATTACCAATTTTCAATTTTAGTATGCTAGATTGGTCTAGCTTAAAGTCCTATTTTCCTTGGTTTTTAGCTTCTGGTCAAAGAAGCAAAATTGTAGCTCCATGTCTTATTGCACGCGGGGTAAAATTTCAGGTCATTTCGAGTTGTATAGACCAAGTTATGGTCAATTTACTAAAGCTGGAAAGATTGCACCTTTACTTCAAAATTTGGTCAATTTCTTAATTTTTGTGTGCTAGATTTGTCTAGCTTAAAGTCCTATTTCTCTTGGTACTATTCCCTTCAATTCATTTCCTTAGTCAACCTATAATGTTGACCCTTGATGCACTCTACGTGAGTCAATTCTAATGTCACCAATATGTCACATTTTATAGCGCTTTAGTGTTGGTATATGTTACCAATTTCATTTCTAAGTGTATTGCATTTTATTGCAATTTACCGGATTTCGGTGTACTATTTTGACCTAGCCGGACGACCTAGTTCCCTCGGTTTTTGGGTTTCGGTCCAAACTACAAACTTGTAGGTCTATGTCTTATTGCACATGGAGCAAAATTTCAGGTCATTCTGAGTTGTGTAGACCAAGATATGATCAATTTACCAATGCTGGACATAAAGCACTAAAATAGTAGGCTTAGGTCATTTTTAGGTCACTTTTGGTTCGGCCTGTTTTCGTACCTGAACTTGTGCGAGCTATTTGACTTGGTTCTGGCCATTTATGGGTTTTGGTGTCTTCATAAGAATTGTAGCTCTATGTCTTATTGCACTCGGGGCAAAATTTCAGGTCATTCTAAGTTGTATAGACCAAGATATGGTCAATATACTAAAGCTGGACAGATTGCACCTTTAGTGCAAAATTTGGTCAATTTTAGGTCACGTTTAGTTCGGCAGTTTTTATACCCGAAATTGTGCAGGCCATTTGACTTGGTTCTGGCCATTTCTGGGTTTTGGTGTCTTCATAAGAATTGTAGCTCTATGTCTTATTGCACTCTGTCCAAAATTTCAGGTCATTCTGAGTTGTATAGACCAAGAAGATATGGTCAATTTACTAAAACTGGACAGATTGCACCTTTAGTGTAAAATTTGGTCAATTTTAGTTCTGGCAGTTTTGGTACCTGAACTTGTTCAAGCTATTTGACTTAGTTCTAGCAATTTCTGGGCTTTGGTGTCTTCATATGAATTGTAGATCTATGTCTAAACTAACCATGGTAAAAATTGCAGGTCAATTGGACCTGTTTTGAGTGAGTTATGGTCATCCCAAGGACTACTATTCATATGGTCAAAAATCTGGGTTGCAAGGTTGCTATTCCGGATTTGGTCATTTTTAAGGTCAGTTTCTAGGCAGAATTTTGGCAACATTTCTACATGAAAGTTGGCCTATTTGGTGTCTAGTTTCACTCCCCATTGGCCTCATACCAATTGGGTTCACAATGCACTTATGACCTAATTTAAGTGCTGCCAACATACACAACCTGCATTTGAACATCACACTTCCAATTTTAACAATCCTCCTCCTCCCAATACTTCAATATTCAATCTATGGCACTTCTATATATATATTATACACAATTCCAGCAAGAATTCTGGGCAGAATACTCAAGGGCACAAGGCACACAATACACCATTAAACTTCAATATTTACATCCACCCAAATTCAATGTACATCAACACTTATGTTACACAAACACTTCCATTTTAACTACACATGCTGCCCCCAATTTAATACCATCACATCTCATCAATATATTACATAAATTCACATACAATTTCATAACATTATAGGCTGCCAATTTCAAGCTCAATTGTCCAAGTCTTCAAAATTTTGTTCAAAACCCACTTTCACATTGTCAACCTCACATGTACTCTTACAATTAAATTCTACTACTTATAATCACATAAATTGAGTATCATTAATCAACAATAATAAGCATAATTTAACCATTTTCATGCTTCTCAAGGCTGCCCTAATTCAACAATTATCCAAGGTCTTCAACAATTCTTTCAAACTCCTAATTCAATTACTCAATCTCAACATACACATAAAGTTAATTTGCTAGGACCTCTAATTACCTTAATCAATATCATTTCCCATCAACTACATGTAAAGATAATTCAAACCTCTTTAGGTTCCATGGCTGCCAAATTCAATCACCATTAAATATTCATCCAATCCTTCCAATTTTTCAATAATTCAACTAATCTCCACCTTAGTACAAAGTTTAATTAAGTGAGGTAAGGAAAATTAGCACTAACCTCAACTTGGGCTTGATTAAACTTCACCAAAACTCCTATTTCTTGCTTCCTACATGCTTCCCATGATGTGTAGAACAAGTTTAATGAAGGACTCTTGAAGAAATGATGGCTTGATCATAGGTGGATGAAGGCTTGTATATTGGGCAGCCATGGATGAAGCTTGGAGGATTTTTAATTCGGCAAAGAAGAATGGAGGAGATGAAAGTGATCAAATGGTTGCCCACTTTGTCCTCAAGTGAGCTTTTATAGTCCACTAAGTGTCCACTTAGTGCTCCACTAATTAACATTAACATTATAATAATCCAAGTTTTCCCTAATTGCACTAATGTCCTTATTTTCCTTTAATTTATATTATGTGTAATATTTCTTATTTTCATGACATTTTCAAAATTTTTATATCACTTATTTTTAATGGACATTTAGGTCAAAAGGCAACTCTAGGTGTCAAATGACCAAAATACCCCACTTCGGGCTATATTCCCGATTTTTCAGTAACACCGATTTTTGTCTATTTCTCGATTTTTCGTTTTTCTTTGTACTAATTTATTAATTTTCTTAAATAATTGTAGTGTCAATTATATTTCAATAGACCTTTACTTACTTCCCAAAATTAAATTCTGAGGGTTCCCCACGGTCCTGGGGTCGGCAACGGCCTTCCCAGTGCGGTCACCCATCACTGTGGTGTCGGCTCGTTTAACTTAGCTTCATTTTCTTTCTTTCATTTGTCTTTGATTTTTCTTGCATTTTCTTCTTATTTATTTCATCATTATATGTCTGTTCATTATCACCAAAGTGTAGTTCCAGACATTCCGACACCGGGGCAGACATTAGCTGTCGGAATAGTAGAATGTACGGACTACGAAAATGAGGATGTTACATGGGCCATTTGTGCAGTAATTTGTACAGGTAGGGCTGGTAAAGTCGAACTTCTGACTCTCTGAGAGGCTGGGGCCTCACCTTGTACTTTCGCCGTCACAGACTATTCTATTATCTTATTCTTCTCTTCCATATCTTTTCACAGGATTTTCTATTTCTTATACAACTAACATAAGGAGATTTCTCTCCATTAGATCATATTTATGATGTAATGTACTGTATGTATCAAACCATGACATTGAGCAATTGTACTATGAAGGAAAAATATTCAAATTACAGGTCAAAACAGAATTTAAAAACTTGTTCTGATACCACTAAACATGTGACACCCTATGCCTCCGTAAAATGTAACATGATCCCATAGTACACCTAATGAATTACCGTACTTCGCCTATCGGTAACCCTTTAAATACACTACAAGGGATTTTAAACAATTTCTTACTTCTTTTTAAAGTAGTGAGCACTTTTGACAGGTGTTAAAACTTTTTAATCGAAGTTAAATCATACATTAGGTCTGAAATAGTCACAAATTTTATAAAAATTTCAGCAGAGTGCCGTCTATATTTTAAGCAAAACAGTTCTTTAAAAACCTATAGAAAACACTTCAAATATATTTGTTTCAGTCCCAAACTCTAATATGGCTCAACACAAATCAATTTTCTCAAACATAAGTCAAACTCAATTCAACATCACTTTCAATAGTTTCAAAAATAGAATGCAAAATGACTAAGTATTTCAAAGCTGATATAAGAAAATTATAGTTCAACATTTTTTTAGGCCAAAGTAATTTACAACTTTATTTTACAACTGCTCAAGACCAAGTACAATATATACATACAGTTCACATACATTAATATAATATTTACAAGGAAGTGGTATACTCAATATACCCGGCAAAATCCCAAAGCAAAGTTACAAGCAGCCTACTCTGCTGCTTTATTTGCCTGTTTACCTGCGACAGCAATGAAAAAGCTATCGCTGAGTAAAATTTACTCAGTGGTGCACAATAAAAATTTAAAATGCGGTATATAAAACATTTATTAATAATTCACAATTCAAATGATTCACAATTTCATGTCATAATTTTCAAAGCTCATATAACACAAATTTGATCAAATAATTTGATAACACAATGTTGCCAATAAATAACACAATTTAGGTCATGACACAAACTTTTTCGAACATGCCGTGTTGTACACCACTACAAGACATACTCATCCCACTAATCGAAATCAATAAGGGAGGTGGCTAGCTAGCTAATGAGTACTCATCCATACTCACCTCAGACTGGCAAGTCAAAGAGGGAGAATATAGTCATACTCACCCCATAAATAGAGGAGGAACATAGTGATATTTCCATGCCAAGTGTCAATCAAAACAATTCCAAATCATAATATTTAAATATTTCATACAAACCACAAATCACATTTTATCTCAAAATTTCCATTTGCAAAGTACGCAATACAATAATTTCCAAATAAAATTCCCAAAGCCAAAACAATAAAGAATTATTCATAACTCATTTCTCCAATTAATTTTTCTAGTAAAAGCAGTGAATATAAAAAATATTATGCACAGACCTGGTTTGAGTCACCTCTAGGCCTTGACTCAATGTTCCTTATGCTTTTCAATATCCTTTTCAACTGAAACACACAATTTAAAGTGTTTCAGTACTCAGTTAAATTGTTTCTAACAATAAAATCCAATATCTAAATTTTCTTAGTACTATTCCCTTCAATTCATTTCATTAGTCAGCCTATAATATTGACCTTTGATGCACTCTAAGTGTGTCAATTTTAATATTCCAATTTGTCACATTTTATAGTCTCTAAATGTTGGTATATGTAACCAATTTCGTTTTAAAGCTTATTGCATTTTATTGCCATTTTCAGATTTCATGGCCAATGTTTACTATCTATTGAACCAAGCTACAATGTAAATTTAATAGATTTCTCTTCATTAAATTGTTTCTCATTGTGTCTTCTTTAATTTCCTTTTTGAATCACTCCATTTGGAGTTGTATAGCTCAAGTTATGGTTAATTAACCATAATTAGGTCAAATCTAAATTTTTAGTTTCCTTTTTAGGCATTTTCGGTTCTGAATTTACTAATTTATTTGGACTATTTGTAATCACATTAAGGTCTAGCGTTCTTCATAAGTATTGTTGCCCTGTGTCTTAGGGACAACCATAAATTTTTCTTACTATTTTTCAAGTCTTATAGAATTCTTCATAGGCAAATTGTTAACTTGGACTCAAAGGTCCTATATTGGCATGGTCCTCAATTAGGTCAATGGTTTTGACATTAAATTCTGACCTTATACATTTATAATTTGAGGAAGTTGTCTAAAAAAATGTTTTAGATTTCTTTCTTAGTTTTCCAAATTGGTATGGCTCATTTAAATTGGACACTTTTGGTGGGAGATATGCTTATTTGAATTTTCTAGATTTGATGGTCAAATGTGCTGATTCCAGATTTAGTGTGCCAAAGTAATAAAGTTAATTGACCTAATTCACTTGATTTTTGGTTTTTGGTCAAATTACCAATATTGTAGATCTATGTCTTATTGAAATTTTGGGACTGATTTCATGTCATTTGGAGTTCTATGGACCAAGTTATGGTCATTTTACTAATGCTGGCCAAGTTGCACTTATATTGCAAAGTTTATGTCATTTTTAGGTCAAAATCAATTCGGCCAGTTTTTGTAACCCAAATTGTGCAAACATTTTGACTTAGTTCTGATCATTTCTGGGCTTTGGTGTCTTCATAAGAGTTGTAGCTCTATTTCTAAGCTTTCCATTTATACATTTCAGGTCATTTGGATTTGTTTTGAGTGAGTTATGGCCAAAATACTGACTACTGCTCAAATGGTCAATTTTCAGGTTTGCAAAGTCACTAATCCGAATTCGGTCTATTTTCATGTCACTTTCTGGACATAATTTAGGTAGGCTTCCAACATGAAAGTTGGCACATTTTGTGCATAGTTTCACCTCCAATTAGTCTTATACCAATTAGAGTCACACCATTCCATTTATAGCCTAAAACACATACTGCCCTTAACACATTTTTAAAGCACCAAACCAATCACACATTCAACTAGTTATAACTTCATTCCCAAACCAAATTCTGCATTTGTATCATATCACAACCATTTATGACTTCATATTATAGTCACTTTCGGCAGAATATAATGACCTTAAATACACCAAATACAAATCCTAATTTATAAAGTCCATTTATAACAATATATCGACATAATACTCCTAACCAATACATATAACTTCCATCATCAAATTACATATATTTTCACTACTATATCATATACATATGCTGCCACTTTTAGTACCATAATTCAACAAACTTTTCATGAATTTAAACAGTTCCAATCTTCACCATGAGGCTGCCCAAGTAACACATATAAATCAAGTTTCCATTTTAACTTTTCAAACTTACAATTCAAACTATATAAATGGTAAATCACTCCTATTCATATAAGCACTTAAATCAACACCTCAATCACCATTTACATGAAGAAATAATTCATTAACCTTGATATTCCATGGCTTCCAAAAATAGTACCTTCCAATAACTCATTAAAGCCTTAAATTTTCTTCATAAATTAACTCACCACAACACCTACACAAACTTTAATGAAGCAAAAATGGAAAACAAGCACTTACCTATTTTGAAGCTTGTTAAAAACTCATCAAAACCTTTCTTTCTTGCTCCTAATATACTGCCCATGATGTATAGACTAAGTTTAATGAAAGAAGCTTTTGATTTCATGGAGAGGATGAAGAGGTTGGAAGTGATGCATGTGGGGTGACCATGGATGAAGCTTGGGAGCTTTTCAATTTGGCAAGAAGAATGGAGAAGATGAATGTGATCAAATGACTATCCACTTTGTCCTCAATTGAGCTTTTATAGTCAACTAATTATCCACTTAGTGCTCCACTAATTAACATTAACATTATAATAATCCAAGTTTTCCCTAATTGCACTAATGTCCTTATTTTCCTTTAATTTACATTATGTTTAATATTTCTTATTTTCATGGCATTTTCAAAATGTAACACTACTAATTTTTTATGGACATTTAGGTCAAAATTCAACTCTAGGTGTTAATTGACCAAAATGCCTCTCTTCCCTTTGTATTTCTGATTTTTCGGTGACACCGATTTAATCCTTGTCCCACCGATTTTCTTAAATTTTCGTTTTTATTTGTACTGACTTACTATTTTTTTTTAATATCTCCAATGTCAATTACACTTCAATAAATGTTTATTTAAGTCTTAAAAATATTTCTCACGGTTTCCCGCAGTCCAGGACTAGTTAATGGTCCACGCCGTAACTTCCCAGTGCGGTCACCCATCGTTACGATTTTTGGCTCGTTTAACTTAGTTTCATTTTCTCTCTTTTATTTTTCCTTAATTTTTCTTGTATTTTTCTCTATTGTATTTCATTATTTCATGTCTCCTCACTAACATTTAAGTATAACTACAGGCATCCTAGCTATCCGGATAGATACCAGTCACTAGAACAGTAGAACGCATTACTGAATATAGGGGTGTTACATGAGGTACTAGGTACCCAGTGCTAGTATATCCGTTTATCCAGTCTGGTCAGTGTATAGGCTACATGGGCAGTCAATTAAAATATTATTCAATTCAGGCAATAAAGTTAAGTGTACAAAAATTTCAGTACAATTAAATTAAGCATTGAATGAAATGAGTAAAAGAGATTAGCAATAGAAACATAACAAAAATACAATTTGCAGAACCATAGAGACTTGAAATACAATACAGTTAGAATAATTGATTCCTGGATATCCAAATTATGATTTATTTCTTTCTTTATTTGTATATATTATTTCTTGTTATATTATTGCACCACTAAGCAGAAATGCTTAGCGCGATGGAATTATTTCCTCGCGCAGGTACTTTGACTGAGATTTTAGAGTCCAGACCTGCAGAAGTGTCAGAAGAATTCAAGGTTGTCACCTCCTCAGCAATGCATGTAGATAGGGTTTATATTTACACATGTTATGTATTTTATTCATTCTAAGTATATTGTAAATTATTTGTATATCCTGTACTTGACAAACTTATGTATTTAGTTGGCAAATTATGTATGATAACGAAATGTAAGAATTCTTATATATGAGTTAAGTATCTGATCATGATGATTCTGATTGAGATTGAGTATATATTGAAATTGTTTTTGACAAATTCAAAAGAACTGTTAGTCCAAATTACTGTCGGCACTCTGCTGGATTGTCATTAAAATTTTTGAATTTTCCAAATTAGTCAGATTTTGATAAACAGTAAAAATAGCCTAAATCTCAGATAAAGTTTTTGAACAAGTAAATCAAGAACTATAATGAAATCAGATAAGATTAGGTGCTCCGGCACTCTGTGTGACACGCCTTGCTCGACTAGACTGTTGACGGGTGAGGGCTGTTACATTTAGTGGTATCAAAGCACGGTTTAGGCATTCCTAGGCAAAGATAAGTAGAAAGAACTAGTGTGCATACATGTATTGCATTCATAAGAGTTAAGGTGACACTAATGCAAATCTGTTTACTTTTAATTATTCAAGGTTAAGATATGGACTCAGAGTCGCAGAGGGCATTTGAAAAAGAAGTAGAAAACCTAGTCCATGAGGTTATAATGTAGTGACTATGTAATGTTCTCGACGTTTGTATTGTAAGCTGCAGATTACAGTACCGATATGAGATTATTATATAGAGCTACGTGCTTCCTCGTGGTTTAATAAAATAAGAATATTTTTAAGTAATCTATAAATTGATATAGTTACACCTGAATAGAGCACTATTACGGGAAATAAATGTGAAAATTTTAGTCAGAAATTTAAAACTTCAAAACTAGCCTATCAAAAGATTACACTTGTAAGGTAGCTAGAATTAGTGACTCGGTTACATTAATGTGAACTACTTGTAGTATAGTAATTGCTATAAGCTTAGAGATATCAGTATGACTTATCATCCTCATACGGATGGACAGTCAAAATGAGTAATTCAGGTAAATTCTGAAACTGATTGAGTTCCTGTAAACAATGAAATGAAATGATAATAATAACTTGTAATATGCGATAAGCCCTCGAGAATATACTAAGAACTTGTGTCATTGAATCCGAGGAGAGATAGGATAGATACCTCCCACTAACAGAATTTGTATACAATAATAAGTGTCAAGCTAGCATACAAATGGCACCCTATGAAACATTGTAAGGAAAAAAGTGCAGAACACCAGTACATCGAACTGAGTTGGGTAAAGATATCTGACATTAATATAGAGTCTTATAATTACTTTGATATTTTTGTCAGAAAAGAATGATTTAGGCATTTGAAAATATATTTAGAAGTTATAGTGCTATTCCCTCTGGAAGCAAGAATAGATACCTTCCATTGATAGAGTTGTGTATAGTGATATTTATTAAATAAGCATGAAGATATCAAAGTATGAGGTCTTATATAAGATAAATGCAGAATACCTAGACAAATGGTAATTTAACAGAGTTAGAATTGGTAAAAGAGACTGAAGGACCAATAAGGATTCCAGTATGAGAAATCAGAGAACTAATGAATGATAGATTTCATGAGTAGAGATAATAAAGGCAAAAGAAAACAATGATGGGACAGTGAATAGAATTATGAAATAATGATAAGCTTAGTTATTTAAATCCGATGAATTTTGAGGACGAAATTCCTTTTTAGAGGGAAAGAGTTGTAACATCCTAACTTACATGGTTGGTACGTTTTACTGTACTGACAGCTGATGTCTATCCGGACAGCCAAAAGGACAGGCGGCCAGAGTACAGACAACCAGAATGTGGACAGTCGGAATACAAACAGCCAAAAAGTATAGAATTACATTTTAGTGATAGTGAAGAGACATAAAATGATGGAATACAAAGTAAGAAATTATAAGAAAAATTAAGAGAAAATAAAAGAGATGAAATGTGACTAAGTTAAACAAGCCGAACCCGTAGCGATGGGTGATCGCATTGGGAAGTTACGACGAGGACCGTTGACTAGCCTTGGACAATGGGGAACTCGAGGAAATATTTTCGGGACATAATTAAAGGTCTACTGAGGTGTAATTAACATTGGAAATGTCAAAAAAAATTAATGAATTAGTACAATTAAAAATGAAAAATCAAGAAACCGACAAAAATCAGTGTTACCAAAAAATTGGGAATACAAACCAAATAGGGGCATTTTGGTCATTTAACATATAGAGTTGACTTTTGACCTTAATGTCCATTAAAAATAAGTAGTATTACACTTTGAAAAATGTTATGGAAAATAAAGTTGTGGTACATTATGTAAATAGTGAAAGATTGGTGATAAAATTACAATTTAGGAAACTTTGGATTAATTAATCGTTAACTAACCTTTAGTGCTCCACTAACTCACATTATGAGACACCTATACAAGCCTTTGGGACAGCAGAATACCCATCTTCAACCTTGAGAAACAAACAGCCGAAAGCCTCCATTGAAGAACCACCATGGCCAAATTGAAGAAACCTCCATGCACCCATGATTTACACCTCTTTTCCACCTGGTTTCTTCATTAAAGCTTGCACACACACCTTGGGCAGCATATTTGGAGCAAAAAGAAGGAAGTTTAGTCAAGTCAAATTGCTTGCCCAAGTTAGGGTACCAAAACTGCCAGAACTGAATTTGACCTAAAATTGACCAAATTTTGCACTAAAAATGCAATCTATCCAGCTTTAGTAAATTGACTATATCTTGGTATATACAACTCAGAATGACCTAAAATCATTGTCGAAACTTCAATAAGACATAGAGCTACAATTTTGCTTCTTTGACCAGAAGCTAAAAACCAAGAGAAATAGGACATTAAGCTAGACCAATCTAGCACACTAAAACTGAAAATTTGACATTAACATACAATGAAGCTTTAAAGTAATTTGGCAATAAATGCCAACTTGTGAGAATTGTAAATTGCACTATACTGACAGCATATTAAAATGTGAATTGTGACATGTTGATACTATAATCAACTTATGCATGATGTATGAAAAGGTCAACATTTTCATTGACCAATGAATTGTATAATGACCAGTAAACCCTAAAAATAAATATTTAATCTTGTAATATGGCCTAGTTTGCCAAGTTGACTAGTTTGGATAGGTTGGCATGCCAATAGGATTCTGATAGCTGTTATGTAATTGGCTTCACGCCGTACTGTGTTTTCTGGCTTATTATGCCATACTATGATTTTAATAGCCTATGGCTATACAGATTGTGTTATTATATTCGGCTTAATGCCTGATTGATTATATGGCTTTTTAGCCACACTGTTTGCACACCGGGAGATACTTTGTGACCGATGGTGTGACGGCCCTAGGTACTAGGTACCCAGTGCTAGTATATCCATTTATCCAGTCTGGTCAGTATATAGGCTACACGGGCAGTCAATTAAAACATTATTCAATTCAGGCAGTTAAGTTAAGTTAAGTATACGAAAATTTTAGTACAATTAAATTAAGCATTGAATGAAATGAGTAAAAGAGATTAGCAATAAAATCATAACAAAAATACAATTTGTATATAGATAGGGCTGTCAGAAGAATTCAAGGTTGTCACCTGCTCAGTAATGCATGTAGATAGGGCTCATATTTACACATGTTATGTATTTTGTTCATTCTAAATATATTGTAAATTATTTGTATATCCTGTACTTGACAAACTTATGTAATTAGTTGGCAAATTATGCAAGATAATGAAATGTAAGAATTCTGATATATGAGTTAAGTATCTGATCATGATGATTCTGATTGAGATTGAGTATATATTGAAATTGTTTTTGACAAGTTCAGAGGAACTGTTAGTCCAAATTACTGATGGCACTCTACTAGATTGTCATTAAAATTTTTAAATTTTTCAAATTAGTCAGATTTTGATAAACAGTAAAAATAGCCTAAACCTCAGATAAAATTTTTAAACAAGTAAATCAAGAACTATAATGAAATCAGATAAGATTAGGTGCTCTGCCACTCCGCGTGACATGCCTTGCTTGGCTATGAAGGAACGGAAGCATGAAAAACACAAGTTTATATCATTGAATTCAAAAATTTTCACCTAGGGTCACATGCATCATGCAAGATTTATTTTTAACTATTTGATATCAATGATAAACAACATATTAAAACTCTTTTAATATGTTTTTGGATCTGTATTTGCCATTTAAGATTTTAAAATTAATCAGATTAATTTTAGAACCCTAGAATAAATCAAGAATGGTTACATTAACCTCTTGATGCACTGCAGTGTATTTGTGCCTTTGAGATTCGTCTTCAGGACACCAAATGTTGTCCCTCTAGCTTGTCCACACCAAGAACACCTATGGCAGCCCTTGAACAGCTTCTAAAGCTTTTTCAATTAATTAGAAAATCAAGTTCTGCCTTTTAAAAGATTTGAGATGTAAACAGGACACTAGAAACAATTTCTGGTGTTCTTAATTCAAGAGATTGATGGCTAATCTCTTTGAATTGATGAGAGATGAAGAGGAAGAGAGGGAGAGCTTCAAAATGGAGTGACAAAGGAGTGATGCTGCTAGTTATGTTTATTTTCTCATAACAACACTTATATAGCTAGGTTAACACATTAAACCCTTGCCACATGTCACCCTTTGATTAGCTCTAGGTTTAAGTGACCCAATCACATTGTGTCAAGTGTCAAACTTATATTTAATCTTAATTTTAATCATATTACATGATTAAAAGACATTTGGCAAGATTATGTGCAATGCCATGTGTCCCCATCTCATGGTGCCACGTGTCACACTGGAAAATGACCAAAATGCCCTTGTGTCTTAATTTTGAGTTCTTAACCCAAAATAATTATTTCTCTTCTTCTAATTAATTTATATCAAATATAAATTAATTAATTAATCTCTATTAATTAATTTCTCATTAATTAAATTCATATTTAAACACTTTAAATATAAATTTAACTTATACTATACATCCAATAATCTAGATTTAGTTTAGAGTTATGCTAGGGACTTTGCAATCTAATTGCAAATCAAACCTATTTAATTAATCAATTAAACTCTTTAATTAATTAATTAATTAATTCATATTTAATTAGGTGATTACTTGTGTATGTGTGTGACTTACTAGGCCCATTACTAATTGGCAATGAGACATGACATCAACTCTTAATATCATCTGAACTCTTTCTTACCATAAATGATTTCTCTAAATCATTTTATGCACCTCATAGACCATGGTTAACACCTAGCATAGCATGCCATGGACATCCAATTAGTAATAAGGTTTATCTTGAATGAACCTATAATCATATGTTACCATGCACTAGAATCTTTCTGTTACAAAATCCCAACTCAAGCTAGAGTCATGGTTTATGTCAAACTCCATTTGCTATGAATATTATGTTTTCTTTTAATTCCAGTTTTTGATTAAAAAGATTTTCTCATCAGAAACTCTTTTCTGTCTCATGCTGCTTCTGTAACTCATTACTCATGGAAGCAAGCATGTAACACTTAGCTCTCATATCATGCTCCTTCCACTTGTCTAAAGTTTCATATTCCTCTTGAGTGGCCTCTAGAGGTAAGGGACCAGGAACATTTGAATCTAGAACATATCCTATATGTTCAAGGTTCAGGATAAGTTTCAAATTTCTTAGCCAATTAGAGAGATTAGGTTCTGTGAACCTATTGCGATCAAGTATGCTTGCAAGGATATTGGATGGTGGTGGTTGTTCTGTGCTCATTATTATCAGAAAATTAATTGCAGAAAATAACTAGATTAATTAGTAAATGTATCAAGTAATTAACCAAAATGATTATGGTCTTTTAATCAAATTAGCTCTCCCACTAACTTAGCGAACCCTACACTTCCAAAGTAGAAAACGGAAACCCTAGTTGGATGGATTTCTAGTGGGTGATTGAATTCTTATAATTCTATTGATCATCCTCAGGTATATCCATTATTGGAATTACAATAAACTATAAGTGAGCAACTCCTTGCCCATCACATCTCATGTGAGGTTCAATCCTTTCCCTAGCCCCTAATACTCAAAATCTCAGGTACATCCATTATTGACTTATCTTGCATTAGTTAAGTTGATCCCATTGAGCCAATAATTATGCAAATAATTTTAATGTCCTCAGGTACATCCAATATTGGCCACCAAACTATTTACATATTTACAACATCTCATGCTTAACAATTATTCTTAAGAAAATCTCTTTAATTAATTGCATCTTATGCAACTACTTAAAATTTCTTAAAATAATTGCCCCAATGGAGGGCCTATGTTATAATTACTTTAATTATAGCATTTCCAACTTAATCATTTGTTTGGAAGATTTTATGGTCATTCTAATTGCTATTAAGGTCTCACTTTGCACATTATCCATTTAGCATGCGTATATCATATAATTGCATATATTCCTATACATCTCATGCATTCATGGATAAGCAGTAAATATGGTATGATCATGGACTTTCTAAGGGATTCAATTCTGAGCCACCAAGAATTGAATTAGGGCATTCCTAGGTGCATTTTATTCATTCATTTTACAAGAGTTGCTGAAGGAGTACATATCAACACTTGATCTTGAATTCCTCCCACTGGTCCCACCAATGCTCTTGACCTCCTTGAACTTCTTGCAATCCAATATTACATAGTAATCCTTGGCATACCAAGGCGAATTTACAAGAACTTAAATAAATGAATTTACAACCCAAAATTATTACAAACTTAATAATACATGCCCAAAATAAATTAAAATAAATTAATTAATTTACAATCCCAAAGAAACATAAAAGAAATAAATCCAATCACATTGGTCTTTTATAATCCATGATCATCCATCATGCATATCACTATTTAACAATTAAATAAAACATACATACTTAAATTAAATTGAATATCTCATATTCAACTTAAAAATCCAGATTTGAATATGATTCAAATAAATTTAAAAATTCAGATTTGAATCTCATTCAAACAAATTTAAAAATTCAGATTTCAATCACATTCAAACAACTTTAAAAATTCAGATTTGAATCACATTTAAACATTTTTTAAAAAATCAGATTTGAATCACATTCAAACATTTTTTAAAAAATTAGATCTGAATTTTATTTAATCAATTTTTAAAAAATCAGATTTAAATATAATTCAAACAACTTTAAAAATTCAGATTTGAATCACATTCAAATAACTTTTAAAATTCAGATTTGAATCACATTCAAACAA
This sequence comes from Hevea brasiliensis, assembly GCF_030052815.1. Classification (NCBI taxonomy): domain Eukaryota; kingdom Viridiplantae; phylum Streptophyta; class Magnoliopsida; order Malpighiales; family Euphorbiaceae; genus Hevea; species Hevea brasiliensis. Next base: position 48,055,012 of record NC_079495.1, read on the forward strand.
TTTTTAAAATTTTGATTTGAATCATAATTTAATTGTGTGATAAAAATTCTAATTAAACAATTTAATTAGACATCAAATCGATCTTAGATCATACAACAATTGCACATTCACCATCCATTTACTTTTGCACACCAATATGGTGCATCAACCATGCGCACCATGGTGTTCATCATTTATGCCGCCACCTTGGCTTTGCAATCATCAATGAACTTTTGATCTCATGATCAAACACACAATTAAATCATATAAACATCAATCTAAATGGCAAATATAGTGGCTCTGATACCAATTGAAGGAACGAAAGCGTGAAAAACACAAGTTTATACCATTGAATTCAAAAATTTTCACCTAGGGTCACATGCATCATGCAAGATTTATTTTTAACTATTTGATTTCAATGATAAACAACATATTAAAACTCTTTTAATATGTTTTTTGATCTGTATTTGCCATTTAAGATTTTAAAAATAATCAAATTAATTTTAGAACCCTAGATTAAATCAAGAATGATTACACTAACCTCTTGATGCACTGTAGCGTATTTACGCCTTTGAGATTTGTCTTCAGGGTACCAAATGTTGTCCCTCTAGCTTGTCCACACCAAGAACACCTATGGCAACCCTTGAACAGCTTCTAAAGCTTTTTCTAGTAATTAGAAATTCAAGTTCTGCCTTTTAAGAGATTAGAGATGTAAATAGGACACTAGAAACAATTTATAGTATTTTTAATTCAAGAGATTGATGGCTAATCTCATTGAATTGATGAGAGATGAAGAGGAAGAGAGGGAGAGCTTTAAAATGGCGTGACAAAGGAGTGTGGCTGCTGGTTGTATTTTTTTTTCTCATAACAACACTTAAATAGCTAGGTTAACACATTAAACCCTTGCCACATGTCACCCTTTGATTAGCTCTAGGTTTAAGTGACCCAATCACATTGTGCCTATGACACCCCTTACCCGTCTACAGTGTAGCCGAGCAAGATATGCCACGCAGTGTATCCGAACACCCTATTTTAATTTAATCATTTTTTTCCCTAATTTATTATTATATTTTTTTTGTTTTCTTTTTTTTTATGGTTATGAAGTAAAATTTATGAAATATAATTCTTTTAAGTCATTTATGGAAATTATAATTTATTTGAGGTTCCAAAAATTTTATAGAAAATCCGGCAGAGTACCGGCTAAAACTGGAGAAAACAGTTCTTCGGAACCTGTGAAAAACACTTCCAAAATTTTCAACCAATCCCAAACTCCATTTCATCATCAAAATCTCAATATTTTTCAACAACATTTCTATTTCTCAATCATTCATTTCTCATGGTATTCATTTACAAGCAATAAATAAATACTCAATTTTCTATTCATAAACACAATTTCCACTATTTACATTAACATCAAAATACATTATATAAGTCTCAATTACAGAAGAGAAAATAAAAGTTAGTTACAAAATACCAAAATGAGACCTAGTGTCCTACCAATGCACTGAAGATGGTGAGGTGACAGGGACACTATGCAGAGCTGCAGGAGGTCTCACCCAGTCTGTGGTCTACTGGGCTCTCGGTCAGTATCTCCAGAACCTACGCGTGGCAAAAGCAACGCGCTAAACAATAATGCTTAGTGGTGCCAGTAATAAAATAAAAAGAAATAACAGAAAATAAATATGCAGTGAATGTATCGATGTCTCATTGCAAATAAATTTTCATTAAGTATTTGTAATCTTACTTATTTTGTATTTGTTATATACACAATTCATTAAATTTATCCACTTTCATTTTTGGTTGCCCAAGTAACCTATACTGGACGACTGGACTGGATAAGCGGGTAAACTGGCATTGGGTATCAAGTACCTCGGGCCCTCACACCATCGGTCACATATGTATCTCCCAGTGCCAACAGAACAGCTAATAAGCTGTAATAACATTAGGCACAAGGCCAAGTCTCAACACAATGTCAGAATGACTAAAAGCCATGAAATCACAGAATGGCATAATGCCATGTGCAATACTGCTAACTGAACCCTATTGGCATGCCAAGCTATCCAAACCAATCTTATTAGGTATACTAGGGCATTTTACACTTTTGAGTTTTACAATTTTTGAATTTCAAGTTTTGGTGTTACTATTCACTTGATTAGTCAACCAAAATGTTGACTTTTGCATAAACAATAGGTACATTGGTTTTAATACTCCCAACATACCACATTTTGCATTCAAAATTTGTTGGTATTGGTTGCCAATACCATTTCTTAGCTTAAAGTTAATTGAGCAGAATTTTCAGTTTTCTTATCTTATCTTTACTGTTCCATTAGTCATTTTTGCAGTGGGAATTTGGCAAAATGATCAACATGAAAGTTGTTCCTTATTTTGTCTAGTTGAATTTCAATTTTGAATCACTCCATTTGGAGTTTTTTAGCTCAAGTTATGGTCCAAAAACCACAACTGGCCGGATTGGAATTTCTCTGGACTGACCATATCTACGATCACGATGAGCAGTGGATCGCAACTCCCTTGTTGGATAGGTTCTGGTCATAATTTGGGGTAGGTTTCTTCATGAAAGTTGTTGGTCTATATCTTAGCTTGTTTCTGATAAACGTTAAGGTCAATTGGGCCATTCTACGTTGAGTTATGGCCAAATGACCAAACACTGTTCATTTGGTCATTCTGCAGAAACAGACTGCAGGTCACCCAGATTGGGGCAAGCTTTTGGTCCACTTGGTTTGGTTTTATGGGCATGGTTTCTTCACCAAAGTTGTGCCATTATGTGTCTAGTTTCATGTTCAATTGGCCTTGTACCAATTGAACCTGTAAAATTCAAGTTATGGCTGCCAAAACCTGCTGGACTCATGTCTAATTCTGCAGGTCACCATGGGCAGCCTAGCCAAACTCAAATCCCAAGCTACAACTCACTTCAATTCTTCATCATACACAGCCAAATGGTCACTAATTGACCATTTAAACTTTCATTCACCAAAACATGAACAAGATCCAAGTTTTTGTGTCCAAACCCTAGCTCAAATTCAAGGTTCACACAACACATGTCAATTAGGCATACTAATCCATTTCAAATTTATGTTTACACATCAACACCATTTCTAAGCCATTTTAAATCCATCAAAACCATCAACATTATCCCTTCCTTAGGGCTGCCAAATTCCATGGTGTGCATACACATAAGTTGTATTTCATTTGACTTACAATTTCATACTCATTTTAAGTCCCTAACATGGATTAAAGAGAGAAATATGCATAAATAAGCACTAACCTCTTGTAGCTCAAATCCAAGCCAACCAAGACTTTAATTTTTCTTTACTTTCTTACTCTTTCTTGGCTACCAAACACTTCTCCTTAGTGTGGGTATAAATTTTAGTGAAGGGAGGATAAGGTTTTGAGGTGAGGAAGCTTAGGAAAATCAACCTTTAAAAGAGAAAATGGAGAGAAAGCTTCTTGGTGTTAGTAGTATGCCCTAGAGCATATCATTTAGTATGTATCTTGTACATATTTTTATTAATAAAAGGCATTTCCACTTTTCCATTTACATAATATATTTATGTGTAATAGAAAAGGTCCATTGATATTTTGTTAGAAATATTATTCTTAAGTTGTTCAGAATATGAGTGACAATATTTCTAGCACGAAGTATCATAAATAGGTTCACAATCGAGGATACTTCATAATAAGGACATGGCTTATCCAGAAAGATTGTATTCATGTTTGTTCCCAAGTTATTTATATGAGATATAAATAAGATGGAATGGTGAGTCTCATGCCATATAACAAACATGATAGGCACTTATAAATGATAAGTAGGCCGAACCAGTGACACTTATGACAAGCACATGGAGTTTACTCTTGCCAATGTTTAGTCATAAATCATATCAGTGCATATAATCTTTAGACCTGAGATAGCACAGTTATCTTGTATATAGGTAGTTTGAGTTTGATACTGCTTTCATACTTGTACTGTGTATGGGTATATGGGCATGTGTTGGCTCCTACTAGTTATATATGGAGGTAGGTGTTGATCAAGATGGAATCTGTTCCTCTAAGTAAATAGAGATAAAATCCTATGTTCATTTAATTATTCTTGATGTTTCAAGTTCCTGGCCAGGACAGATAGATTTATTCAGAAAAGAGTTTCTGATGAGAAAAATCTTTTTAATCAAGAACTGGAATTAAAAGAGAACATAATATTCATAGCAAATGGAGTTTGACATAAACCATGACTCCAGCTTGAGTTGGGATTTTGTAACAGAGAGATTCTAGTGCATGGTAACATATGATTATAGGTTCATTTAAGCTAAACCTTATTACTAATTGGGTGGCCATGGCATGCTATGCTAGGTGTTAACCATGGTCTATGAGGTTCATAAAATGATTTAGAGAAATCATTTAAGGTAAGAAAGAGTTCTGATGATATTAAGAGTTGATATCATGTCTCATGGCCAATTAGTGATGAGCCTAGTAAGTCACACACATACACAAGTTATCACCTAATTAAATATGATTTAATTAATTAATTAAAGAGTTTAATTGATTAATTAAATAGGTTTGGTTTGCAATTAGATTGCAAAGTCCCTAGCATGACTTGAAACCAAATCTAGATTATTGGATGTATAATATAAGTTAAATTTATATTTAAAGTGTTTAAATATGAATTTAATTAATGAGAAATTAATTAATAGAGATTAATTAATTAATTTATATTTGATATAAATTAATTAGAAGAAGAAAAATAATTATTTTGGGTTGAGAACTCAAAATTAAGACATGGGCATTTTGGTCATTTTGCAGTGTGACACGTGGCACCATGAGATGGTGACACATGGCATAACACATAAGCTTGCCAAATGTTTTTTAATCATGTAAGATGATTAAAATCAAGATTAAATATAGGTTTGACACTTGGCACAATGTGATTGGGTCACTTAAACCTAGAGCTAATCAAAGGGTGACATGTGGCAAGGGTTTAATGTGTTAACCTAGCTATTTATTTTTTGTTATGAGAAAACAAAACACAACCAGCAGCCACACTCCTTGGTCACACCATTTTGCAGCCCTCCCTCTATTCTTCTTCATCTCTCATCAATTCAAAGAGATTAGCCATCAATCTCTTGAATTAAGAACACTAGAAATTGTTTCTACTGTCCTGTTTACACCTCTAATCTCTTAAAAGGCAGAACTTGAATTTCTAATTAATAGAAAAGGCTTTAGAAGCTGTTCAAGGGCTGCCATAGGTGTTCTTGGTGTGGACAAGCTAGAGGGACAACATCTGGTGTCCTGAAGACGAATCTCAAAGGCGCAGACACGCTGCAGTGCATCAAGAGGTTAGTGTAATCGTTCTTGATTTAATCTAGGGTTCTAAAATTAATATGATTAATTTTAAAATCTTAAATGGTAAATACAGATCCAAAAACATATTAAAAGAGTTTTAATATGTTGTTTATCATTGAAATCAAATAGATAAAAATAAATCTTGCATGATGCATGTAACCCTAGGTGAAAATTTTTGAATTCAATGGTATAAACTTGTGTTTTTCACGCTTCCGTTCCTTCAATTGGTATCAGAGCCACTATATTTGCCATTTAGATTGTTGATTATATAATTTAATTGTGTGTTTGATCATGAGATCAAAAGATTTTTGCTGGTTGCAAAGCAAGGTGGCAGCATACTTGAAAAAAGACCATCAATGGTGCGCATGGTTTGGCTACCATGGGTGGTTCAAGGTTTGGCTTTTAATTCTGCAATTGTTGTATGATCTAAGGGCTATTCTTTGACTAATTAAAGTGTTTAATTAGTATTTTTAATCACACAATTAAATTATGATTCAAATCAGAATTTTAAAAATTGTTTGAATGTGATTCAAATCTGAATTTTAAAAGTTATTTGAATGTGATTCAAATCTGAATTTTTAAAGTTGTTTGAATCATATTTAAATCTGATTTTTTAAATTTGATTGAATAAAATTCAGATCTGATTTTTTAAAAAATGTTTGAATGTGATTCAAATCTGATTTTTTAAAAAATGTTTGAATGTGATTCAAATATGAATTTTTAAAGTTGTTTGAATGTGATTCAAATCTGAATTTTTAAATTTATTTGAATCATATTCAAATCTGGATTTTTAAGTCGAATATGAGATATTCAATTTAATTTAAGTGTGTATGTTTTATTTAATTGTTAAATAGTGATATGCATGATGGATGATCATGGACTATAAAAGACCAATGTGATTGGATTTATTTCTTTTATGTTTCTTTGGGATTGTAAATTTATTAATTTATTTTAATTTGTTTTGGGCATGTATTATTAAGTTTGTAATAATTTTTGGGTTGTAATTTCATTTATTTAAGTTCTTGTAAATTCGCCTTGGTATGCTAAGGATTACTATGTAATATTGGATTGCAAGAAGTTCAAGGAGGTCAAGAGCATTGGTGGGACCAGTGGGAGGAATTCAAGATCAAGTGTTGATTATGTACTCCTTCAGCAACTCTTGTAAAATGAATGAATGAAATGCAGCTAGTAATGCCCTGATTCAATTCTTGGTGGCTCAGAATTGAATCCCTTAGAAAGTCCATGATCATACCATATTTACTGCTTATCCATGAATGCATGAGATGTATGGGAATGTATGCAATTATATGATATATGCATGCTAAATGGATAATGTGCAAAGTGAAACCTTAATAGTAATTAGAATGACTATAAAATCTTCCAAACAAATGGTTAAGTTGGAAATGCTATAATTAAAGTAATTATAACATAGGCCCTCCATTGGGGCAATTATTTTAAGAAATTTTAAATAGTTGCATGAGATGCAATTAATTTAAGAGATTTTCTTAAGAATAATTGTTAAGCATGAGATGTTGTAAATATGTAAATGGTTTGGTGGCCAATATTGGATGTACTTGAGGATATTAAAATTATTTGCATAATTACTGGCTCAATGGGATCAACTTAACTAATGCAAGATAAGTCAATAATGGATGTACCTGAGATTTTGAGCATTAGGGGCTAGGTAAAGGATTGAACCTCACATGAGATGTGATGGGCAAAGAGTTGCTCACTTATAGTTTATTGTAATTCCAATAATGGATGTACCTGAGGATGATCAATAGAATCATGAGAATTCAATCACCCACTAGAAATCCATCCAACTAGGATTTCCATTTTCTACTTTGGAAGTGTAGGATTCGCTAAGTTAGTGGGAGGACTAATTTGATTAAAAGACCATAATCATTTTGGTTAATTACATGATACATTTACTAATTAATCTGATTATTTTCTGCAGTTAATTTTCTGATAAAAATGAGCACAAAACAACCAACAGATCAGATGGATATAGATCCATCTAATCAACCAATACCCGTTGATGAAACATCTATAGCTGTTCCTCGTAGAACAACCAGGGTATCTCACCCACCAATGAGATATGGTTTTCTTCATGAAGAAGAACAAGAGTTGTCTACTCATGAAGAAGTAGATCATGGAGATGATCCACTTACCTATGAAGAAGCTATATCAGATATAGACTCTTCAAAATGGATTGATGCTATGAAATCCGAGATTGATTCCATGTATAAGAATCAAGTTTGGGATCTTGTTGACCCACCTGAAGGTATTGTACCTATAGGGAACAAATGGGTTTTCAAGAAGAAAATTGGTTCTGATGGAAAGGTAGAGACCTATAAGGCAAGGCTAGTAGCGAAAGGGTTTCGCCAAAGGCAAGGAATCTACTATGAGGAGACTTTCTCGCCTGTTGCCATGCTTAAATCAATTAGGATTTTATTAGCAATAGCTGCATACTATGATTATGAGATTTGGCAGATGGATGTCAAAACAGCTTTTCTCAATGGATACATTGAAGAAAACATTTTCATGGAACAACCTAGGGGATTTGAATCCCAAGATGGTTCCAAGGTATGCAAGCTAAAGCAATCCATTTATGGGTTGAAAAAAGCTTCGAGGAGTTGGAACATTCGTTTTGATGAAGCCATTAAATCCTTTGGTTTTATCAAAAATGAGGATGAGCCATGTGTATATAAGAAGGTTAGTGACAGTGCTATCACTTTCCTTGTCTTATATGTGGATGACATACTGTTGATGGGTAATGACACAGGTATGTTGACGACTATAAAGGTATGGTTGTCAAATACATTCTCCATGAAAGACTTAGGGGAGGCAACCTATATTCTTAGGATTCGCATCTATAGAGATAGAGCGAAAAGAATAATTGGTTTATCCCAAAGTCTATACTTGGAAAAAGGTGTTAAAGAGGTTTAACATGCTTGATTCCAAGAGAGGATTGTTACCAGTGAGACATGGTATCCATCTTTCTAAAGAGATGTCTCCAAAGACACCTGAAGAAAGAGATAAGATGGCCAGGATTCCATATGCTTCGGCTATTGGAAGTTTAATGTATGCTGTAACACCCCCGTTTGCATAGCCTAGTATATTTCACTGTTCCGGTGACCGGTGTCGGTCCGGACAATTAATGGGATTAGGGCCACACTTAAGACAACTTGAGAAGCCATAAACACAAATAATTAGTAATGTTTAATTAGTTAACTATAAATAAGAAAAACAGAACATAAGAGGTTAAACGAGCCAAGAGTCACAGCGATGAGTGACCTCCTCGGGAACGACTGCGAAGTCATTTTAAACTCAAACTTCGAACCGTAAAAGTGACTGCGGTCCTTAGGACCCTTATGAACACAATGGAAAAGAGAAAATCACGAAAAGAACTGTTAAGCCAATCAAATAATTAGGTCGAGGAGCCGAAGAAATATTGGATTATTTGCAAACGGGATGAACAGGTGAGGGCGATTTGGTCAATTGACCCGAGTGACTCGACCTAATCACAAATAAAATCGAAGAAAAGAAAATTTCGGAATAGAGAATTAAATTAAAGAACTAATAGAAAAAAAAAAAAAGAGGAAGAAGATGGAAAAGTCAAAGTTGATGACATCATGAATGATGTCATAAACAAATTAATTTAGTGAATTATTAAATTGGGAATTGTGGTCTTCCATAAGATAAAGAAAAGAAAAGAAAAAAAAAATTAAAACACAAATCTTCTTCTTCAAAAAAACGTCACTCTCTCTCTCCCACACCAAAACCACCATCAAAGCTCATTTTTGAGCTTGAAGAACCAAAATCCAACCATGGCCAATTGTCCTACCATAACTAGATGTTGTTTGGACAACTAGGAAAGAGGATTCAAAGAAAAGAAAGAAGAAAAATTTGATGAAAAGGGAGAAGAAATTCTGCACACAAGGTTAGTAAACTAAACTTGAATTGTTAGTTGATTTAGTTATGTTTATAGCTTAATTAACCTAGGAATATACTTAAAATGAAAAGAAATTAATGGTGGGAGGATTAAAGACAAATTCATCCAGCTAGGGTTTTGATGTGTGTGTATGAATTTGATGGACTTAAAGGTGTGTATGAGTATATGAACCTTAAGTAGTTGAGTTATTATGGTTTAAGGCTTTGAAAGTAGTTAAACACAATGAATTAGTGAGATTAGGGTTTGAATGTTAGGGTTAGTGAACTAAAATTTGAAGAAATGCATAAATGGCATGTTTAACCTATTGTGACATGAATTAATGGTCAATTATGACCAAATAAGTTGTGTGGGAATGGTGGAAAATTTAGCTAAATTCGTAGGTCAATGGTCATGCTTTGCAGCATGACCAAACCTTCTTTGAAGGACCAAAACTCAAATTTTACAAGCCTAATGGATATGCCACCAATTGGAGATGAAAATAGACATAAAAGAGCACAACTTTCATTAAGGAACCATGACCAAAAACTGACCAAAAGTTGGTGAAACAATTGACCAAAGTGAGTTGATAGCAGGCTGCCCTGCACCAAACTGACCAAATGAACAGTAACTGTTCATTTGGTCATAACTCGAGCTAGGTAGGTCAAATTGACCTGAAATTTTACCAGCAATTAGATATGATATAGGCCTAAAACTTTCATGAAGAACACCAACCCAAATTAGGCCATTAACCCTTTCAAAATCATTGAGTAAAATTAAATTACTGTACTGCAACTCTGCAGATTTTCAGTTGAGCAGCAATGTTTGGATAGCTATAACTCCCTCTAGAAAACTCGGATTTAGGCGATTCTTGAACCGATGGAAACGTAAGACATAGTACAACATTTCATATGAAGAAAGTGAGACCAAATTATGAACTTAACTTGATCAAATTATTAACCAAAGTTGGACCAAAAATCTGCCAGCACCAAAATCTCAGTATGAGCAGTACACGTGAACAGTAAACTTATTTTGGCCATAACTTGAGGTACAAAACTTCGATTGAGGTGATCCAAAAATGAGAATACACTTAAGACAATAAGGAACACTTTCTATGAAGGAAGTTTTGTCAAATTGCAACAGTAGATCAACCAATGGAACAGTGCAACTTCGGAGAACCAAAACCGAAAATTGGTAATTTTGCCAAAATGACCTAAGCTTTAAACAAATGACCAAAACCAAGAAGTTTGGTGACCAAAATGTGGTATGTGGGTGAAGTTGGAGTTCCCATACCTATTAATCCTTAGAAAGTCAATTATTTGACTTAAATAGTGCAGTGAATAGTAACCCGAAACACAAAATTTCGAGAACGTCGAATTTAACACGTTAGAAATAGGTAAATGCGAAGTTAAAATTCATTTTGGGATTTATGTTAAGTTCTAGTACTGAAACATTGTCAAATTTTGTGTTTCAGTTGAAAAGAATATCGGGAAGGAACCCGAGGAAACGAGTCGAGGCTAAGGGACGACTCGCTTGAGGTTTGTGCACAATAAACCCTATTTAAGCATTTTATCCTTGAAAAATTGATTTATTACGCATTATGAATTTATGAACTTTTGTGTTGCCACCTTGTGATCAAATTGTAACTTTGGAAATGGATTTGATTTTTGTATGCAATATTTGAATGAAATGTTTGAAATGGATTTTTGATTCACACTTAGCATGACAGTTACTTATTATTCCTCCTCCATTTATGGGGTTGAGATCGTTTATTTTCCTCCCTCTCTGGCTTGCCAGTTGAGGTTGTAGATCGGATGAGTACTCATTAGCTAGCTAGCCACCTCCCTCATTGGTTTCGATTAATGGGGTTGAGATTGCTTTGTCGTGGTGTACAACACGGCATTGATCGGAAATTTTGTGTCATGGCTTAAGTTGTGTACGACTTTGGCAACACTGTGTTTATGCAATTGTTTGACTAAACTGTTGTTTAATATATTATTTGACAAATGAGTTGTTATGAGCTTGATATTTGTGAAATGTGATTGTGAAGTATTCAAATTATATTTCATCAATAAATGATTTATGTATCACATTTTAAATCTTTATTGTGCACCACTGAGTATGTTTATACTCAGCGATAGTTTAATTTACTGTCGCAGATAAAAGCAAGGAGAAAGCAGCAGAGTGAGCTGCGGAATTGACAAGATCTTTTTGATTCCTTTTTGTACGGGTATTGTTTTATACCCTTATGGTTATTTTAATGTAAATATTATAATGTCATAAGTATCAATGTAAATTGAGCAGTTGTAAATAAACTATAATAATATTATTTTAGATTTTCTTCTGTAAATTTAATATTTGTACATATGGATTTTCTGCCTTATGTTTTGTGAATGGAATTATTGAACCTACTGAGTTGACAAATTTGACTTGGATTGTGAAACTATTTTGAAATGGATTGACTTGAGTTGAATTGTGAATTATTGGAGGTTGGGAGTTGTAAAATAGTTTTGGAAGTGCTTTTTACAGGTATTTGAAGAACTGGTTTCTCAAAATACAGAGGGAACTCTGTCAAAATTTTTATAAAATTTGCGACAAAATTTGAATGGACAAAAATTTTTACTAGTATTTAAACTTTGAATAAATGGTTTTTAATTCTTACCAAAATGCTCACCACTTCCAAAATGTAAGAAAATTGTTTTAAAATCCCTTGTAGGGTACTTAATGAGTTATCGGTAGGTGAAGTTCGGTAGTTCATTAAGTATTCTACGGGAGCATGCTATGCCTTACGGAGGGATAAGGTGTGACATATGCAATGTTGTGTACTAGACCGGATATTGCATATGCTGTTAGTTTGACTAGCAGGTATCAATCCAATCCAGGTTTGGAACGCTGGATAGCTGTCAAGAATATTCTTAAGTACTTGAGAAGAACTAAGGATTTATTCTTGATTTATGGAGATGGAGACTTGCAATTGGATGGTTATACTGATTCTGATTTCCAATCAGATATCGATGATAGAAAGTCTACCTCTGGATATGTGTTCATTTGTAATGGAGGTGCAGTCAGTTGGAAGAGTTCCAAATAGAGCACGACTGCAGATTCCACTACAGAGGCTGAGTATATTGCTGCATCAGATGCTGCAAAGGAAGCTGTTTCGATAAAGAAGTTCGTGACAGAACTTACAGTAGTTCCTTCCATTGAGTCAGTAGTTCCACTACACTGTGACAATACTGGAGTAGTCATACAGGCTAAGGAACTAAGGTCTCACCCAAAATCCAAACGCATAGAAAGGCACTACCACATTATCAGATATATAGTTGGGCAAGGCGATATAGCCATGCAGAAAAATAACATCAGCTGAAAAATCCAGCTAATCCATTCACTAAGCCTATGTCACAGACTCAGTTAGACCGACATCTTGAGAAGATAGGTCTAAGATATTGTAATGAATGGCTCTAGTGCTAGTGGGAGATTGTTAGTAGTATGCCCTAGAGCATATCATTTAGTATGTATCTTGTACATATTTTTATTAATAAAAGGCATTTCCACTTTTCCGTTTACATAATATATTTATGTGTAATAGAAAAGGTCCATTGATATTTTGTTAGAAATATTATTCTTAAGTTGTTAAGAATATGAGTGACAGTATTTCTAGCACGAAGTATCATAAATAGGTTCACAATCGAGGATACTTCATAATAAGGACATGACTTATCCAGAAAGATTGTATTCATGTTTGTTCCCAAGTTATTTATATGAGATATAAATAAGATGGAATGGTGAGTCTCATGCCATATAACAAACATGATAGGCACTTATAAATGATAAGTAGGCCGAACCAGTGACACTTATGACAAGCACATGGAGTTTACTCTTGTCAATGTTTTGTCATAAATCATATCAGTGCATATAATCTTTAGACCTAAGATAGCATAGTTATCTTGTATATAGGTAGTTTGAGTTTGATACTGCTTTCATACTTGTACTGTGTATGGGTATATGGGCATGTGTTGGCTCCTACTAGTTATATATGGAGGTAGGTGTTGATCAAGATGGAATCTGTTCCTCTAAATAAATAGAGATAAAATCCTATGTTCATTTAATTGTTCTTGATGTTTCAAGTTCCTGGCCAGGACAGATAGAATTATTCAGAAAAGAGTTTCTGATGAGAAAAATCTTTTTAATCAAGAACTGGAATTAAAAGAGAACATAATATTCATAGCAATTGGAGTTTGACATAAACCATGACTCCAGCTTGAGTTGGGATTTTGTAACAGAGAGATTCTAGTGCATGGTAACATATGATTATAGGTTCATTTAAGGTAAACCTTATTACTAATTGGGTGGCCTTGGCATGCTATGCTTGGTGTTAACCATGGTCTATGAGGTTCATAAAATGATTTAGAGAAATCATTTATGGTAAGAAAGAGTTCTGATGATATTAAGAGTTGATATCATGTCTCATTGCCAATTAGTGATGAGCCTAGTAAGTCACACACATACACAAGTTATCACCTAATTAAATATGATTTAATTAATTAATTAAAGAGTTTAATTGATTAATTAAATAGGTTTGGTTTGCAATTAGATTGCAAAGTCCCTAGCATGACTTGAAACTAAATCTAGATTATTGGATGTATAATATAAGTTAAATTTATATTTAAAGTGTTTAAATATGAATTTAATTAATTAGAAATTAATTAATAGAGATTAATTAATTAATTTATATTTGATATAAATTAATTAGAAGAAGAAAAATAATTATTTTGGGTTGAGAACTCAAAATTAAGACACAGGGGCATTTTGGTCATTTTATAGTGTGACACGTGGCACCATGAGATGGTGACACATGGCATAACACATAAGCTTGCCAAATGTTTTTCAATCATGTAAGATGATTAAAATCAAGATTAAATATAGGTTTGACACTTGGCAAAATGTGATTGGGTCACTTAAACCTAGAGCTAATCAAAGGGTGACATGTGGCAAGGGTTTAATGTGTTAACCTAGCTATTTATTTTTTGTTATGAGAAAACAAAACACAACCAGCAGCCAAACTCCTTGGTCACGCCATTTTGCAGCCCTCCCTTTATTCTTCTTCATCTCTCATCAATTCAAAGAGATTAGCCATCAATCTCTCGAATTAAGAACACTAGAAATTGTTTCTACTGTCCTGTTTACACCTCTAATCTCTTAAAAGGCAGAACTTGAATTTCTAATTAATAGAAAAGGCTTTAGAAGCTGTTCAAGGGCTGCCATAGGTGTTCTTGGTGTGGACAAGCTAGAGGGACAACATCTGATGTCCTGAAGACGAATCTCAAAGGCGCAGACACGCTACAGTGTATCAAGAGGTTAGTGTAATCGTTCTTGATTTAATCTAGGGTTCTAAAATTAATCTGATTAATTTTAAAATCTTAAATGGCAAATACAGATCCAAAAACATATTAAAAGAGTTTTAATATGTTGTTTATCATTGAAATCAAATAGATAAAAATAAATCTTGCATGGTGCATGTAACCCTAGGTGAAAATTTTTGAATTCAATGGTATAAACTTGTGTTTTTCACGCTTCCGTTCCTTCACTTGGCTATGGTGGACGGGAATTGAGGAAAAAGGGTTCAGTTTTTTCATTTCAATTTTCTTCCCATTTGACTCATTTTAATTGGTTTATGGACATGTGTCACAATGTGATTGGGTGAGAGTGCTTAGTGACATAAGCATGAGGTCAAAATTGCAATTTTATTTCATTTTCTTTTCTTTTCTTTACTACTCATTTTTAATTCAATTTTTAGCAATATTTATTCACATTTTATGTCATAATAATTATTTACTTAACTGGACATGTCGGCCAAAAATCACCTCTGAAGGCGAAATGACCAAAATGCCCTCCGTTTGGCTTAACAGGCCAAAATTGTCTGTACCGATTGAAAATTTTTTCTAAGTATTTTCTTGGCATTCTAATGCCATAGAAACCTCAATGACCCTTCTCTAGAGTCCTAAAAATTATTTTATGAATTTTCCCCCAGGTCTAGGGCTCCTAGTTGCGAGAACCGCGACTTCCTACTAGGTTACCCATCGGTTGGGCACCGGCTCATTTAACTTGGTTGTATTTTATTTCTAAAATATTTCCTAAATTTTTCTTATTAATATTTGAGTTAATTATGGTTCCTCACTTTAGTTTAAATATTTTTCTGGACGTTCTAACTGTCCGGACCAACACTGGTCACCGGAACAGTAGAATATACAAAATTTCTACAGGGAAGGTGTTACAACTCTTCCCCTCTAATTTAAATTTTGTCTTCGAAATTTACCTGATGCAAACAGTTGAGGGAACTATTGACTCATCATCTCTTCACTTTCCCAAGTTGCCTCCTCAGTGTTGTGGTGCCTCCAAATCACTTTCACCAGTGGAATCTGCTTATTCCTCAACTCTTTGACTTCCCGAGCCATGATTCGTATGGGTTCTTCTTCATATGTCAAATCCGGTTGTAAAAAATTTCTTCCATGGAGATGGCATGTGAAGGATCTGAGCGGTATCTTTTTAGCATAGACACGTGGAACACATTATGGATCTTGTCCAGCTCTAGTGGTAAAGCTAGCCTGTAAGCTACTGGTCCTACACGTTCAATGACTTCATATGGGCCAATGAACCTAGGGCTCAACTTACCTTTTCTTCCAAACCTCAATACCTTCTTCCACGGTGACACCTTGAGGAACACTTTGTCGCCAACTGCATATTCTATTTCTTTTCTCTTCAGGTCGGCATAACATTTCTATCTATCTGAGGCAACCTTCAGATTGGCTTTGATTAGTTTTACTTTCTGCTCAGTCTGTTTCACCAGGTCTGGCCCTACTAGTCTGTCTTCGCCCAATTTTGTCCAGCACACTGGAGTTCTACATTTCCTCCCATACAGTGGTTCATACGGGGCCATTTGGATACTAGCTTGGTAGCTATTGTTGTATGCAAATTCTGCCAGTGGAAGGTATCTATCCCAACTTCCCTCAAACTCAATGACACAACTCCTCAGCATATCCTCAAGGACCTGACATGTATTTCACATTATTATTACCATTTCAGTTCAATATGTGTATTAGTTTAATTGGTTTCAGTTGTTTACCTGGATTACTCTTTCTGATTGCCCATCCGTCTGAGGATGGAAAGTTGTGCTGAAGTGGAGTTGTGTACTCAAGGACTCATGCAACTTCTTCCAAAATCTCGATGTAAACCTTGGGTCTCGATCAGATATGATGGAAAGTGGAATTCCATGCAATCTAACTATCTCACTGATATACAATTATGCTAATTTCTCTAGTGAGTAGTCAGTCCTAACTGGCAGAAAGTGTGCTGACTTCGTCAATCTATCTACTATCACCCATACTGCATCATGCTTCTTTTGGGTCAGAGGTAGGCCACTTACAAAATCCATAGTGACTCGATCCCATTTCCATTCAGGTATGCATATAGGCTATAGCAAACCTGATGGAACTTGATGTTCTGCCTTGACTTGCTGACATGTTAAGCATTTAGTCACATAGTCAGCTATGTCCTTCTTTATACCAGGCCACCAATAATGAAGCTTCAGATCATGATACATTTTTGTACTTCCTGGGTGCATAGCATAAACACTGGTGTGTGCCTCTTTCAGAATATTGGCCTTCAATTCCCCATCATCTGGTACACACAGTCTTCCTTTATAGTACAGACACCCATATGCGTTCACCTCATAGTCAGTTTCTTTCCCTTCTAGGATTTTTCTCATAATAGCCTTTAGCTTCTCATCTACCTTTTGCCCATCTAAAATCTGCTGTAACAGGTTTGGCCTCACTTGCAACCTAGCCAAAATATCGTCTCGAACCAAAGATAGACGGGCATTCAATGATCTCAAAGCTGTGATGGATTTTCTGCTTAAAGCATCAGCAACTACATTTGCCTTCCCAGGATGGTAGTCAATTACACAATCATAGTCCTTCAGGAACTCAATCCATCGCCTCTGTCTAAGGTTGAGCTCCTTCTGGGTTGGCAAGTATTTCGTGCTTTTGTGGTCTGTAAATGTAGCACTTTTCACCATACAAGTAATGCCTCCATATCTTCATGAAGATAATTGCTGCAAGTTCTAAATCATGGGTAGGGTAATTCTGTTCATGTGGCCTTAGCTGCCTGGAAGCATAAGCGACCACCTTCCCCTCTTGCATCAATACACACCCTAACCCATTATGAGAGGCATCACTGTAGACCACAAAGTCCTTTCCCGACATTGGCTGTGTTAACACTGGTGCCTCTGTCAACATAGCCTTTAACTTCTCAAAACTAGTATGACACTTGTCATTCTAGTCAAATCTGACATTCTTATGTAACAACTTGGTCATTGGAGCAGCTATTAAGGAAAATCCCTTCATAAATCTCCTGTAATACCCAACTAGCCCCAAGAAGCTTCTGACCTCAGTTGTATTTCTGGGAGGCTTCCATTCCATCACTGCTTCTATTTTCTTGGGATCCACCCTAATCCCATCAGCTGACAATATGTGTCCAAGGAATGCAATCTCATTCAACCAGAAGTCACACTTGGACAACTTAGCATACAGCTTCTTTTCTCTCAGGGTTTGCAGAACAATCCTCAAATGCTCATCATGTTCTTCCCTGGTCTTGGAATACACCAAAATATCATCAATAAAGACCACTACGAACCGATCTAGGTATGGATGGAAGATACGGTTCATAAGGTCCATGAATGCCGCTGGTGCATTTGTTAGGCCAAAGGGTATCACCAGAAACTCATAATGCCCATACCGGGTCCTGAATGCAGTCTTTGGCACATCTGCATCCTTCACCCTCAACTGATGATACCCTGATTTGAGATCAATTTTAGAAAATACTCCTGCTCCCTTCAACTGATCAAACAGATCATCAATTCTAGGCAACGGATACTTATTCTTCACTGTCACTTTATTCAACTGTCAGTAATCAATGCATAACCTCAAAGTCCCATCTTTCTTCTTTACAAAGAGCACTGGAGCTCCCCATGGTGACACACTGGGGCGTATAAACCCCTTATCCAAGAACTCAGAATCGGATTTCGCCTTTTTAATTCTCAGGCGCCATCCTATAAGGAGCAATAAAGATTGGTGCTGTACCCGGCAGTGTCTCAATAGCAAATTCAACTTCCCTTTCTGGTGGCAAACTAGGCAATTCATCAGGGAACACATCTGGGAAGTCTTTTACTGTGGGTATGTCACACAGATCTGGCTTAGCCTGCCTAGTATCCACCACATGTGCTAGGTAGGCTTCACAGCCTTTTCTCATCAGTTTTCTTGCAACTGTCGTTGAGATGACATTGGACAAGAAATCTGTCCTTTCCCCCACAACTGTGATCTCATTACCCTCAGGAGTTTTCAAAGAAATTCTCTTCAATTTACAATCAACCATTGCCTGATGACGTGATAACCAGTCCATTCCCAAAATCACGTCAAACTCATGGAAAGGCAACTCAATCAGGTCTGCCAAGAATTCATACTCCTGAATCCTTAACGGGCAACCCTTGTATACTTTGTTCACCACTACATTGTGGCCCAATGAATTAGTGACCAGAATGTCTTGGTCACTCTCCCCTACTAATATCCCCCTCTCTATGGGTAGGTTGATGCAGATGTATGAATGAGTGGATCCTGGATCCACTAATGCATGCACAGATGTATTGTAGAGGGAGAACGTACCCCTGATGATGTCCGGGGCATCTTGCTCCTCCTGAGCTCTCATGGCATAGGCTCTGGCAGGTGGTCTGCCCTCAGGCCTCTCTACTAGCTCATATGCGAGCCTCTGTGATGGTCCCAGTACCTCAGATTTGCCAGATTTCCTACCTCTTTGTGGTGCAGGAGCAGGTCTGTCTGCTAGTGTTGGAGTAGCTATAGTAATTCTGCGTGGACAGTTCCTCAACTGATGCTCTGTTGACCCATACCTTAAGCAGGCACCAGTCACTCTCCAACACTCCCCCTTATGCCACTTCAGGCAATGTGGACATGCAGAAGATGCTGGGGCTGGTCCCCTAAACCCCATCCCTGGAGAGCTGCCCACTAATGGTGTGGACTAACCTCTCCTAGGGGTGAACTATAGCTTGGGCCCCTGAGACTGACCCTGACCTTGTGGTTAACCTGAACTCTGTGTAGGTGGACCTTTGAACTTCTTCTCAGTTATAGGAGATGAACTAGACTGACCCGGGCCCTCTTTTGTTGTCTCTCTCTTCTAGTCTGCTCACTTATTCTTACTCTTTCAACTTTTATTGCAGCTTCCACTAACTTGGTGAAGTCTATGATTCCCAAGGCAGTGATCATGATCTTTATATTGTCATTTAATCCTTCTTCAAATCTCTTACACCTTTCAGCTTCATTAGGGACTATCTCCCTCCTGTAGTGGCTCAATCTGACAAATTCCTTTTCATACTCGGCCACTGTCAACTGTCTCTGCCTTAGGTTAATGAATTCCCTTCTTCTCTCTTCTAGGTATACACTACCCACATATTTCTTCTTGAATTCGGAGAGGAAGAAGTCCTAAGTTATTACTTCTGGCTGTACTTCACTAGACACCGTATCCCACCATTCATATGCATCGTCTTGCAACAGAGATATGGCCGCTTCTAGGTTTTGCTTTGGAGTGCAGTGGAGTTGTTTTAAAACCCTTCCTGTTCTGTTCAACTAATTTTCAGCTGCAACAAAATCATCTTCTCTCTTGCCAAAGAAATCCACTGCTCCAAATTTTCTTAGTCTTTCCAGGTGTGATTTCTGCTGTGGAGGTGGTGGTGGTGGTGGCATTACCCCAGCCATTTGTTTGAAGAATTTGGCCATTTGCTGGAACACGACCTGTGGAGGCTGAGCAGGCTCTACTGGAGCTGGTGCACCAGGTTCTCCCCTACCCCCAGTCTCAGCTACTACAGGTGGAGCATGACTCTCCACTTCCTCCTCAACTGCCCTCTGAGATGTAGGGTCCATATCCTAATCAAAATAACAAAGACAAACAGATATGCATTAGTGTCACCTCGACTATTACAAATGCAATGCATGGTATGGACTCAATCTAGGCCTAAAAACGCCTAAACCGTGCTCTGATACCACTAAATGTGATACCCCTTACCCGTCTACAGTGTAGCCGAGCAAGATATGCCACGCAGTGTATCGGAACACCCTATTTTAATTCAATCATTTTTTTCCTAATTTATTATTATATTTTTTTTTGTTTTCTTTTTTTTTCATAGTTATGAAGTAAAATTTATGAAATATAATTCATTTAAGTCATTTATTGAAATTATAATTTATTTGAGGTTCCGAAAATTTTATAGAAAATTCGGCAGGGTACTGGCTAAAAATGGAGAAAACAGTTCTTCGGAACCTGTGAAAAACACTTCCAAAATTTTCAACCAATCCCAAACTCCATTTCATCATCAAAATCTCAATATTTTTCAACAACATTTCTATTTCTCAATCATTCATTTCTCATGGTATTCATTTACAAGCAATAAATAAATACTCAATTTTCTATTCATAAACACAATTTCCACTATTTACATTGACATCAAAATACATTATATAAGTCTCAATTACAGAAGAGAAAATAAAAGTTAGTTACAAAATACCAAAATGAGACTTAGTGTCCTACCAATGCACTGAAGATGGCGAGGTGACACGGACACTATGCAGAGCTGCAGGAGGTCTCACCCAGTCTGTGGTCTACTGGGCTCTCGGTCAGTATCTCCAGAACCTACGCGTGGCAAAAGCAACACGCTAAGCAATAATGCTTAGTGGTGCCAATAATAAAATAAAAAGAAATAACAGAAAATAAATATGCAGTGAATGTATCGATGTCTCATTGTAAATAAATTTTCGTTGAGTATTTGTAGTCTTACTTATTTTGTATTTGTTATATTCACTATTCATTAAATTTATCCACTTTCATTTTTGGTTGCCCAAGTAACCTATACTGGACGACTGGACTGGATAAGCAGGTAAACTGGCACTGGGTATCAAGTACCTTGGGCCGTCACACCATCGGTCACATATGTATCTCCCGGTGTGCAACAGAACAGCTAATAAGCTGTAATAACATTAGGCAGAAGGCCAAGTCTCAACACAATGTCAGAATGGCTCAAAGCCATGAAATCACAGAATGGCATAATGCCATGTGCAATACTGCTAACTGAACCCTATTGACATGCCAAGCTATCCAAACCAATCTTGTTAGGTATACTAGGGCATTTTACACGTTTGAGTTTTACAATTTTTGAATTTCAAGTTTTTGTGTTACTATTCACTTCATTAGTCAACCAAAATGTTGACTTTTGCATAAAAAATAGGTACATTTGTTTTAATATTCCCAACATACCACATTTTGCATTGAAAATTTGTTGGTATTGGTTGCCAATACCATTTCTAAGCTTAAAGTTAATTGAGCAGAATTTTCAGTTTTCATATCTTATCTTTACTATTCCATTAGTCATTTTTGCAGTGGGAATTTGGCAAAATGATCAACATGAAAGTTGTTCCTTATTTTTTCTAGTTGAATTTCATTTTTTGAATCACTCCATTTGGAGTTTTGTAGCTCAAGTTATGGTCCAAAAACCACAATTGGCCCGATTGGAATTTTTCTGGACTGATCATATCTACAGTGCAGTGAACAGTGACTGCAACTCCCTTGTTGGATAGGTTCTGATCATAATTTGAGGTAGGTTTCTTCATGAAAGTTGTTGGCCAATATCGTAGCTTGTTGCTGGTAAAATTTCAGATCAATTGGACCATTCTACGTTGAGTTATGGCCAAATGACCAAACACTGTTCATTTGGTCATTCTGCAGAAATAGACTGCAGGTCACCCGGATTGGGGCAAGCTTTTGGTCCACTTGCTTTTGTTTTATGGGCATGGTTTCTTCACCAAAGTTGTGCCATTATGTGTCTAGTTTCATTTCCAATTGGCTTTGTACCAATTGAACCTGTAAAATTCAAGTTATGGCTGCCCAAACCTGCTGGACTCATGTCCAATTCTGCAGGTCACCATGGGCAGCCTAGCCAAACTCAAATCCCAAGCTACAACTCACTTCAATTCTTCATCATACCTAGCCAAATGGTCACTAATTGAACATTTAAACTTTCATTCACCAACACATAAACAAGATCCAAGTTTTTGTGTCCAAACCCTAGCTCAAATTCAAGGTTCACACAACACATATCAATTAGGCATACTAATCCATTTCAAATTTATGTCTACACATCAACACCATTTCTAAGCCATTTTAAATCCATCAAAACCATCAACACTATCCCTTCCTTAGGGCTGCCAAATTCCATGGTGTACATACACATAAGTTGTATTTCATTTGACTTACAATTTCATACTCATTTTAAGTCCCTAACATGGATTAAAGAGAGAAATATGCATAAATAAGCACTAACCTCTTGTAGCTCAAATCCAAGCCAACCAAGACTTTAATTTTTCTTTACTTTCTTACTCTTTCTTGGCTGCCAAACACTTCTCCTTAGTGTGGGTATAAATTTTAGTGAAGGGAGGATAAGGTTTTGAGGTGAGGAAGCTTAGGAAAATCAACCTTTAAAAGAGAAAATGGAGAGAAAGCTTCTTGGCTATGGTGGACGGGAATTGAGGAAAAAAGGGTTCAGTTTTTCATTTCAATTTTCTGCCCATTTGACTCATTTTAATTGGTTTATGGACATGTGTCACAATGTGATTGGGTGAGAGTGCTTAGTGACATAAGCATGAGGTCAAAATTGCAATTTTATTTCATTTTCTTTTCTTTTCTTTACTACTCATTTTCAATTCAATTTTTAGCAACATTTATTCACATTTTATTTCATAATAATTATTTACTTAACTGGACAAGTCGGCAAAAAATCACCTCTGAAGGCGAAATGACCAAAATGCCCTCCGTTTGGCTTAACGGGCCAAAATTTTCTGTACCGATTGAAAAATTTTTTTAAGTATTTTCTTGGCATTCTAATGCCATAAAAACCTCAATGACCCTTCTCTGGAGTTCCAAAAATTATTTTATGAATTTTCCCCCAGGTCTAGGGCTCCTAGTTGCAAGAACCGCAACTTCCTACTAGGTTACCCATCGGTTGGGCACCGGCTCATTTAACTTGGTTGTATTTTATTTCTAAAATATTTCCTAAATTTTTCTTATTAATATTTGAGTTAATTATGGTTCCTCACTTTAGTTTAAATATTTTTCCGAATGTTCTAACTGTTCAGACCAACACTGGTCACCGGAACAATGGAATATATGGAATTTCTACAGGGATTTTATGAATTTTCCCCCAGGTCAGGGCTCCTAGTTGTGAGAACCGCAACTTCCTACTAGGTTACCCATCACTTAGGCATCGACTCATTTAACTTGGTTGTATTTTATTTCTAAAATATTTTCTAAATTTTTCTTATTGATATTTGAGTTAATTATGGTTCCTCACTTTAGTTTAAATATTTTTCCAGACGCTCTAACTATCCAGACCGACACTGGCCACCGGAACAGTAGAATATACTGAATTTCTACAGGGAGGGTGTTATAGTGCCAAGTGTCAAACCTACATTTAATCTTAATTTTAATCATCTTACATGATTAAAAGACATTTGGCAAGCTTATTTGTAATGCCATGTGTCACCATCTCATGGTGCCATGTGTCACACTGCGAAATGACTAAAATGCCCCTGTGTCTTAATTTTGAGTTCTTAACCCAAAATAATTATTTCTCTTCTTCTAATTAATTTATTTCAAATATAAATTAATTAATTAATTTTTCATTAATTAAATTCATATTTAAACACTTTAAATATAAATTTAACTTATACTATACATCCTATAATCTAGATTTGGTTTCAAGTCATGCTAGAGACTTTGCAATTTAATTGCAAACCAAACCTATTTAATTAATCAATTAAACTCTTTAATTAATTAATTAAATCATATTTAAATAGGTGATAACTTGTGTATGTGTGACTTACTAGGCTCATCACTAATTGGCAATGAGACATGACATCAACTCTTAATATCATCAGAACTCTTTCTTACCATAAATCATTTCTCTAAATCATTTTATGAACCTCATAGACCATGGTTAACACCTAGCATAGCATGCCATGGCCACCCAATTAGTAATAAGGTTTACCTTAAATGAACCTATAATCATATGTTACCATGCACTAGAATCTCTCTGTTACAAAATCCCAACTCAAGCTGGAGTCATGGTTTATGTCAAACTCCATTTGCTATGAATATTATGTTCTCTTTTAATTCCAGTTCTTGATTAAAAAGATTTTCTCATCAGAAACTCTTTTCTGAATAAATCTATCTATCTTGGCTAGGAACTTGAAACATCAAGAACAATTAAATGAACATAGGTTTTTATCTCTATTTACTTAGAGGAACAGATTCCATCTAGATCAACACCTACCTCCATATATAACTAGTAGGAGCCAACACATGCCTATATACCCATACACAGTACAAGTATGAAAGCAGTATCAAACTCAAACTACCTATATATAAGATAACTGTGTTATCTCAGGTCTAAAGATTATATGCGCTTATATGATTTATGATAAAACATTGACAAGAGTAAACTCCATGTGCTTGTCATAAGTGTCACTGGTTCGGCCTACTTATCATTTATAAGTACCTATCATGTTTGTCATATGGCATGAGACTCACCATTCCATCTTATTTATATCTCATATAAATAACTTGAGAACAAACATGAATACAATCTTTCTGGATAAGTCTTGTCCTTATTATGAAGTATCCTCGATTGTGAACCTATTTATGATACTTTGTGCTAGAAATAATGTCACTCATATTCTTAACAACTTAAGAATAATATTTCTAACAAAATATCAATGGAACTTTTCTATTACACATAAATATATTATGTAAATAGAAAAGTGGAAAAGCTTTTTATTAATAAAAATATGTACAAGATGCATACTAAATGATATGCTCTAGAGCATACTACTAACACCAGGAACTTGAAACATCAAGAACAATTAAATGAACATAGGATTTTATCTCTATTTACTTAGAGGAATAGATTCCATCTTGATCAACACCTACCTCCATATATAACTAGTAGGAGCCAACACATGCCCATATACCCATACAAAGTACAAGTATGAATGCAGTATCAAACTCAAACTACTTATATACAAGATAACTGTGCTATCTCAGGTCTAAAGATTATATGCACTTATATGATTTATGACAAAATATTGACAAGAGTAAACTCCATGTGCTTGTCATAAGTGTCACTGGTTTGGCCTACTTATCATTTATAAGTACCTCTCATGTTTTTCATATGGCATGAGACTCACCATTCCATCTTATTTATATCTCATATAAATAACTTGGGAATAAACATGAATACAATGTTTCTGGATAAGTCATGTCCTTATTATGAAATATCCTCGATTGTGAACCTATTTTTGATACTTTGTGCTAGAAATAATGTCACTCATATTCTTAACAACTTAAGAATAATATTTCTAACAAAATATCAATGGACCTTTTCTATTACACATAAATATATTATGTAAACGGAAAAGTGGAAAAGCCTTTTATTAATAAAAATATGTACAAGATACATACTAAATGATATGCTCTAGGGCATACTACTAACAATCTCCCACTAACACTAGAGCCATTCATTATAATATATTAGACCCATCTTCTCAAGATGACGGTCTAGCTGAGTCTGTGACATAGGCGTAGTGAATGGATCAGCTGGATTTTTAGCTGATGCTATTTTCTGCATGGCTACATCGCCTTGCCCAACTATTTCTCTGATAATGTTGTAGCTCCTTTCTATGTGTTTGGATTTTTGGTGAGACCTTGGTTCCTTAGCCTGTATGACTGCTCCATTATTGTCACAGTGTAGTGGAACTGCTGACTCAATGGAAGGAACTACTGCAAGTTCTGTCATGAACTTTTTTATCCAAACAGCTTCCTTTACAGCATCTGATGCAGCAATATAATCAGCCTCTATAATGGAATCTGCAGTCGTGCTCTGTTTGGAACTCTTCCAACTGACTGCACATCCATTACAAATAAACACATATCCAGAGGTAGACTTTCTATCATCGATATCTGATTAGAAATCAGAATCAGTATAATCATCCAATTACAAGTCTCCACCTCCATAGATTAAGAATAAATCCTTAGTTCTTGTCAAGTACTTAAGCATATTCTTGACAGCTATCCAGTGTTCCAAACCTGGATTGGATTGCTAGTCAAACTAACAGCATATGTGATATCCGGCCTAGTACACAATATTGCATACATTAAACTTCCAATAGCTGAAGCATATGGAATCCTAGCCATCTTATCTCTTTCTTCAGGTGTCTTTTGAGACATCTCTTTAGAAAGATGGATACCATGCCTCACTGGTAACAATCCTCTCTTGGAATCAAGCATGTTAAACCTCTTTAACACCTTTTCCAAGTATAGACTTTGGGATAAACTAATTATTCTTGTCGCTCTATCTTTATAGATGCGAATCCCAAGAATATAGGTTGCCTCCCCTAAGT
The DNA here is from genome assembly GCF_030052815.1 of Hevea brasiliensis. NCBI lineage: Eukaryota > Viridiplantae > Streptophyta > Magnoliopsida > Malpighiales > Euphorbiaceae > Hevea > Hevea brasiliensis. The sequence continues at coordinate 48,081,838 of NC_079495.1, forward strand.
CTTTCATGGAGAATGTATTTGACAACCATATCATTACAATTGTCAACATACCTGTGTCATTACCTATCAACAGTATGTCATCCACATATAAGGCATGGAAAGTGATAGCACTGTCACTAACCTTCTTATATACACATGGCTCATCCTCTTTTTTGATAAAACCAAAGGATTTAATGGCTTCATCAAAACGGATGTTCCAACTCCTCGAAGCTTGTTTCAACCCATAAATGGATTGCTTTAGCTTGCATACCTTGGAACCATCTTGGGATTCAAAACCCCTAGGTTGTTCCATGAAAATGTTTTCTTCAATTTATCCATTGAGAAAAGCTATTTTGACATCCATTTTCCAAATGTCATAATCATAGTATGCAGCTATTGCTAATAGAATCTTAATTGATTTAAGCATGGCAACAGGCGAGAAAGTCTCCTCATAGTCGATTCCTTGCCTTTGGCGAAACCCTTTCGCAACTAGCCTTGCCTTATAGGTCTCTACCTTTCCATCAGAACCAATTTTCTTCTTGAAAACCCATTTTTTCTCTATAGGTACAATACCTTCAGGTGGGTCAACAAGATCCCAAACTTGATTCTTATACATGGAATCAATTTCAGATTTCATAGCATCAATCCATCTTGAAGAATCTTTATCTCATATAGCTTCTTCATAGGTAAGTGAATCATCTCCATGATCTACTTCTTCATGAGTAGACAACTCTTGTTCTTCTTCATGAAGGAAACCATATCTCACTGGTGGGTGAGATACCCTGATTGTTCTATGAGGAAGAGCTGTAGATGTTTCATCAACGGATATAGTGTAACACCCTCCCTGTACCAACTCCGTACATTCTACTATTCCGGTGACCGGTGTCGGTCCGGACAGCTAGAACGTCCGGAAAAATATTTAAACTAAAGTCGGGAATTATAATTAACTCAAATATTAATAAGAAAAATTTAGTAAAAATTTTAGAAATAAAATACAACCAAGTTAAACGAGCTGGTGCCCTAGCGATGGGTAACCAGAGGGAAGTTGCGGTTCTCACAACGAGGAGCCCTAGACCCGGGGGAAAAATTATAAAATAATTTTTGGGACTCCAGAGAAGGGTTATTGAGGTTCCCATGGCATTAGAATGCCAAGAAAATACCTAGAAAAATTTTTCAATTGGTACAGACAATTTTGACCCGTTCAGCCAAACGGAGGGCATTTTGGTCATTTCGCCTTCAGAGGTGATTTTTGGCCGACTTGTCTAGTTGAGTAAATAATTAATATGACATAAAATATGAATAAACATTACTAGAAATTAAATTCAAAATGAGTAGTGGAGGAAAGAAAAGAAAGTGAGGAAAAAGCTCATTTATGACATCATGGTGATGTCATTAAGAAAACTATGACCAATCACAATTAAGCCATCATTTGACTAACTAATAAAGAGACTAAATGAAGACCAAATAACCAAAAATTGCAGCAGCCATCTCCCTCCCCAAAAGCCAGCCGAAACATGCCCTAGACCCCTCCATTGATTTTTTTTCAATCAAGCTTAATTGCTCCCTTTGTTACACCACTAAACCCTAACCCCATTCATTAAACCTTGACCATATCACTTGGGGAAGCTTTTGGCAGCCAAGAAGAAGAAGGAAAGTGAAGTTTTCAGCTTGGGAAAAATCTCCCTACAAGAGGTTAGTGCATAAATGTAGTTAAAACTCATTAATTCCATGATTGAGGCTTGTAATGGATGAGAAATTGTGAAATAAATGAAACAAATTCATGTGTATGTCCACCATAGAATTCGGCAGCCCTAATAGAGGAATGGTTTTGATTGTTTTAATGGACTTAAAGTGAACTAGAAATGGTGTTTAAGGTATGAATATGCATGGATGTTGAACTAGTGTGCTAATTGAGGTTTATGGGTAAATTGAGTTGGACATTAGGGTTTTGAGAAGTGAAACTTTGACTTGGCTTATGAAACTGTGAAAGAACACTCTAATGGTCAATTAGTGACCATTTGAGGTATGTTGACCATAAATTGGACTGAAAAATGGCTTGGCAAAGAGAATGACTATGCTGCCTAAAGACAGCAGCAATGGACTGAAATTTCAGTCCAATTACACAGCCATAACTTTGGCTGTGTTGGTCCAATTGGTGTTTGGCCAATTGGACATGAAACTAGGCTTATAATGGCACATTTTTGCTGAAGAAACCATGCCCAAAAGACCAAAGCAAGAGGACCAAAACTTGGCCACAATCCGGATACCCTGCAACTGATTCTGCAGAATGACCAAATGAACAGTAACTGTTCATTTGGCCATAACTCACTGTAGATTTGGTCAATTGACCTGAAATTTTTACAGCAACAAGCTAAGACATAGAAAAACAACTTTCATGAAGAAAGATAGCCCAAATTATGGTCAGAACCAATTCAAAAATGCAATCACAGTCACTGTTCATGTTACTGTAGATATGGTCAATTCTGCAGATTGGCAATCCGGCCAGCTGTGGTTTTTGAGCCATATCTAGAGCTACAAAACTCCAAATGGAGTGATTCAAAAAAGGAAATTCAACTAGACAAAATAAGGAACAACTTTCATGTTTGTCATTTCTTCAAATTCCCACTGCAACAGTGTTTAATGGAACAGTAAACATATGCTTCAAAAACTGAAATTTTCTGCCCTCTTGGTTTTAAATTAGAAATGGTAATGGTGACCAATTCCAACAAGTTTTTAAGGCAAAATGTGGTATGTTGGGAGTGCCAAAACCAATGTACCTAATTTCTACCTAAAAGTCAACATTTTAGTTGACCATAGAGGTGAATAGTAACACCGAAACTTGAAATTCAAAGATTGAAGAATTTTAAAGTATCGAATGCCCTAGTATACCTAACAAGATTGGTTTGGATAGTTTGGCATGCCAATAGGGTTCAGTTAGCGATCGCACATGGCAATATGCCATTCCGTGATTTCATGGCTTTTAGCCATTCTGACTTTGTATTGAGACTTGGCCTTGTGCCTGATGTTATTACAGCTTATTAGCTGTTCTGTTGCACACCGGGAGATGCATATGTGACCGATGGTGTGACGGCCCGAGGTACTAGATACCCAGTGCCAGTTTACCCGTTATCCAGTCCAGTCGTCTAGTGTAGGTTACTTGGGGCAACCAAATGAATAAAAGTGGACAAAGTAAATGATATACAAATACCAAACAAATAAAACATATACATTCACTACACATTTAAATTCTTGCTATTTTCTTTTATTATATTATTGCACCACTAAGCATTATTGCTTAGCGCGTTGCTTTTGCCACGCGTAGGTACTGGAGATCCCGATCGTGAGCCCAGTAGACCACAGACTGGGTGAGTCCATCCTGCAGTTCTGCACAGTGTCCTTGTCACCTCAACTTCTGCAGTGCATTGGTAGGACACTAGGTGTCATTTTGATATTTTGTAGCAAATTTTTACTTTCTCATATGTATTTGAACTTATGTAATATATTTTGATGTTCATGTAAATAATGAAAGTTATGACTATGAATGCAAAATTTGAGCATTTATTTATTGCTTGTATATGAGTATTATGAGAAATGGATGTTTGAGAAATGAAAAGGTTATTGAGAACTGAAATTGAGAAATATTGTTGAGATTTTGGATATTGGAGTTTGAGATGATTGAATACAAATTTTGGAAGTGTTTTTAACAGGTTCCGAAGAACTGTTTTCTCTATTTTTAGCCGGTACTCTGCCGGATTTTCTATAAAATTTTCGGAACCTCAAATAAATTATAATTTCAATAAATGAACTATATTTCACAAAGTATATTCAAAACCTTGACAAAAATTAATTAAGGTAAAATAGAGTGTGCTGGTACACCGTGTGGCATAGCTTGCTCAGCTACACTGTAGACGGGTAAGGGGTGTCACATTTAGTGGTATCGGAGCACGGTTTAGGCTTTTCTAGGCCTAGATTGAGTCCATACCATGCGTTGCATTTGTAAGAGTCGAGGTGACACTAACGCAGATCTGTTTATCTTTCTTATTTTGAATAGGATATGGACCCTTCATCTCAGAGAGCCGTTGAGGAGGAAGTGGAGAGTCATGCTCCACCTGCAGCAGCTGAGACTGGGGGCATGAGAGAATCTGCTCCGCCAGCTCTAGCAGAGCCTGCTCAGCATCCATAAGCCATGTTCCAATAAATGGCCGACTTCTTTAGACAAATGGCCGGGGTAATGCCAGCACCACCACCACCACCACCAGCTCCACAACAGAAATCAAACCTAGAAAGGCTAAGGAAGTTTGGAGTAGTGGACTTCTATGGCAAGAGAGAAGATGACTCTGTTGTAGCCGAAAATTGGTTGAACAGAACGGGCAGAGTTCTAAAACAACTCCACTGCACTCCAGAGCAAAACCTGGAAGTTGCCATATCTCTGTTACAAGATGATGCCTATGAATGGTGGGACACGGTGTCCAGTGAAGTACAGCCAGAAGCTGTAACTTGGGACTTCTTTCTCTCTGAATTCAAGAAGAAATATGTGGGTACTGTATACCTGGAAGAGAGAAGAAGAGAGTTTATTAACCTGAGGCAGAGACAGCTGTCAGTGGCCGAATATGAGAAGGAATTCGTAAGATTGAGCCGCTATGGAAGGGAGATAGTCCCTAATGAAGCTGAAAGGTGCAAGAGATTTGAAGAGGGACTAAATGACAACATCAAGATCCAGCTCACTGCCTTGGGAATCACAGAATTTACCAAGTTAGTGGAAGCTGCAATAAAGGTGGAAAAAGTAAGAATCAGTGAGCAGACCAGAAGAGAGAGACAGCAGAAGAGGGGCCCAGGTCAGTCCAGTTCATCTCCTGCATTTGGGAAGAAGTTCAAGGGTCCACCTGCACAGAGTTCAGGCCAACCACAAGGTCAGGGTCAGTCACAGGGGCCCAGGCCACAGTTTACCTCTAGGAGAGGCCAGTCCACACCATCAGTGGGCAGCTCTCCAGGGATGGGGTTCAGGGGACCAGCCCCAGCATCTTCTGCGTGTCCACACTGTCAGAAATGGCATAAGGGGGAGTGTTGGAGAGTGACTGGTGCCTGCTTGAGGTGTGGGTCAACAGAGCATCAGCTGAGGAACTGTCCACGCAGAACTACTACAGCTGCTCCAACACAAGGCATGTGACCGGTCTGCGCGCACTACGAGAGGTAGAAAATCTGGTAAATCTGAGGCTGTTGGACCATCACAGAGGCCTGCATCTGCGCCAGCAGAGAGGCCTGACAGTAGACCACCAGCAAGGGCTTGTGCTATTAGAGCTCAGGAGGAGCAAGATGCCCCGGACGTCATCAGGGGTACGTTCTCCCTCTACAATACTCCTGTGCATGCATTGGTAGATCCAGGATCTACTCATTCCTACATTTGCATCAACTTACCCGTAGAAAGGGGGATACTAGTAGGGGAGAGTGACCAAGACATTCTGGTCACTAATCCATTGGGCCACAGTGTAGTGGTGAACAAAGTGTACAAGGGTTGCCCGTTAAAGATTCAGGGGTATGAATTCTTGGCAGACTTAATTGAGTTGCCTTTCCATGAGTTTGACGTGATTTTGGGAATGGACTGGTTGTCACGTCATCAGGCAATAGTTGATTGCAAATTGAAGAGAATTTCTTTGAAAACCCCTGAGGGTAATGAGATCACAGTTGTGGGGGAAAGGACAGATTTCTTGTCCAATGTCATCTCAGCCACAGTTGCAAGAAGAATGATGAGAAAAGGCTGTGAAGCCTACCTAGCACATGTGGTGGATACTAGGCAGGCTAAGCCAAACTTGAGTGACATACCCACAGTAAGAGACTTCCCAGACGTATTTCCTGAAGAGTTGCCTGGTTTGCCACCAGAAAGGGAAGTTGAATTTGCTATTGAGACACTGCCGGGTACAGCACCCATTTCCATTGCTCCTTATAGGATGGCACCCACTAAATTGAGAGAGTTGAAAACTCAGTTGCAAGAGTTGCTTGATAAGGGGTTCATACGCCCCAGTGTGTCACCATGGGGAGCTCCAGTGCTGTTTGTGAAAAAGAAGGATGGGACTTTGAGGCTATGCATTGATTACCGGCAGTTGAATAAAGTGACTGTGAAGAACAAATATCCGTTGCCTAGAATTGATGATCTGTTTGATCAGTTGAAGGGGGCAGGAGTATTTTCTAAGATTGATCTCAGATCAGGGTATCATCAGTTGAGGGTGAAGGATGTAGATGTGCCCAAGACTGCATTCAGGACCCGGTATGGGCATTATGAGTTTCTGGTGATGCCCTTTGGCCTAACAAATGCACCAGCGGCATTTATGGACCTTATGAACCATATCTTCCATCCATACCTAGATCGGTTCGTAATGGTCTTTATTGATGATATGCTGGTGTATTCCAAGACCAGGGAAGAACATGATGAGCATTTGAGGATTGTTCTGCAAACCCTGAGAGAAAAGAAGCTGTATGCTAAGTTGTCCAAGTGTGACTTTTGGCTGAATGAGATAGAATTCCTTGGACACATAGTGTCAGCTGATGGGATTAGGGTGGATCCTAAGAAAATAGAAGCAGTGATGGAATAGAAGCCTCCCAGGAATACAACTGAGGTCAGAAGCTTCTTGGGGCTAGCTGGGTATTACAGAAGATTTGTAAAGGGATTTTCCTTAATAGCTGCTCCAATGACCAAGTTGTTACACAAGAATGTCAGATTTGACTAGAATGACAAGTGTCAGACCAGTTTTGAGAAGTTGAAGGCTATGTTGACAGAGGCACCAGTGTTAACACAGCCAGTGTCAGGAAAGGACTTCGTGGTCTACAGTGATGCTTCTCATAATGGGTTAGGGTGTGTATTGATGCAAGAGGGGAAAGTGGTCGCTTATGCTTCCAGGCAGTTAAGGCCACATGAACAAAATTACCCTACCCATGATCTAGAGCTTGCAGCAATTATCTTCGCACTGAAGATATGGAGGCATTACTTGTATGGTGAAAGGTGCTACATTTACACAGACCACAAAAGTCTGAAATATTTGCCAACTCAGAAGGAGCTCAACCTTAGACAGAGGCGATGGATTGAGTTCCTGAAGGACTATGATTGTGTAATTGACTACCATCCTGGGAAGGCAAATGTAGTTGCTGATGCTTTGAGCAGAAAGTCCATCACAGCTTTGAGATCATTGAATGCCCGTCTAACTTTGATTCGAGATGGAGCTATTTTGGCTGAGTTGCAAGTGAGGCCAAACCTGCTACAGCAGATTTTGGATGGGCAAATGGCAGATGGAAAATTAACGGCCATTATGAGCAAAATCCCAGAAGGAAAAGCAACTGATTATGAGGTGAAGGTAAATGTGTGTCTGTATTACAAAGGAAGACTGTGTGTACCAGATGATGGGGAATTGAAGGCCAATATTCTAAAAGAGGCACACACTAGTGTATATGCTATGCACCCAGGAAGTACAAAGATGTATCATGATCCAAGCTTGATTGGTGGCACAGTATGAAGAAAAACATAGCTGACTATGTGACTAAATGCTTGACATGTCAGTAAGTCAAGGCAGAACATCAAGTTCCATCGGGTTTGCTACAACCTATACGCATACCTGAATGGAAATGGGATCGAGTCACCATGGATTTTGTAAGTGGTCTACCTCTCACCCGGAAGAAACATGATGCATCATGGGTAATAGTGGATAGATTGACCAAGTCAGCACACTTTCTGCCAGTTAGGACTGACTACTCACTGGAGAAGTTAGCAGAATTGTATATCAGAGAGATAGTTAGACTTCATGGAATTCCACTTTCCATCATATCTGATCGAGACCCAAGGTTTACATCAAGATTCTGGAAGAAGTTGCATGAATCCTTGGGTACACAACTCCTCTTCAGCACAGCTTTCCATCCTCAGATGGATGGGCAATCAGAAAGAGTAATCCAGGTAAACAATTAAACCAATTGAATTAATACAACTATTGAACTAAAATGATAATAATAACATGAAATATATGTCAGGTCCTTGAGGATATGCTGAGGAGTTGTGTCATTGAGTTTGAGGGAAGTTGGGATAGATACCTCCCATTAGCAGAATTTGCATACAATAATAGCTACCAAGCTAGCATCCAAATGGCCCCATATGAAGCACTGTATGGGAGAAAATGTAGAACTCTAGTGTGCTAGACTGAATTGGGCGAAGACAAACTGGTGGAGCAAGACCTGGTGAAACAGACTGAGGAAAAGGTAAAACTAATCAAAGCCAATCTCAAGGTTGCCTCAGACAGACAGAAATCCTATACCGACTTGAAGAGAAAAGAAATAGAATATGTGGTTGGCGACAAAGTGTTCCTCAAGGTGTCACCATGGAAGAAAGTATTGAGGTTTGGAAGGAAAGGTAAGTTAAGCCCTAGGTTCATTGGCCCATATGAAGTCATTGAACGTGTGGGTCCAGTGGCCTATAGGCTAGCTTTACCACCAGAGCTAGACAAGATCCACAATGTGTTCCACGTGTCTATGCTCAGAAGATACCGCTCAGATCCTTCACATGTCATCTCCAGAGAAGAAATTGAAATATAGCCGGATTTGACATACGAAGAAGAACCTCTACGGATCTTGGCTCGGGAAGAGAAAGAGTTGAGAAACAAGCAAATTCCATTGGTGAAAGTGCTTTGGAGGCACCACAACACCGAGGAGGCAACTTGGGAAAGTGAGGAGACGATGAGGCAACAGTTCCCTCAACTGTTTACATCAGGTAAATTTCGAGGACGAAATTTAAATTAGAGGGGAAGAGTTGTTACACCCTCCCTGTACCAACTCCGTACATTCTCTTTTTTGGTGATCAGGTGTCGGTCCGGACAGCTAGAACGTCCGGAAAAATATTTAAACTAAAGTCGAGAATCATAATTAACTCAAATATTAATAAGAAAAATTTAGTAAAAATTTTAGAAATAAAATACAACCAAGTTAAACGAGTCGGTGCCCTAGCGATGGGTAACCAGAGGGAAGTTACGGTTCTCGCAACGCGCAACGAGGAGCCCTAGACCCGGGGGAAAAATTATAAAATAATTTTTGGGACTCCAGAGAAGGGTTATTGAGGTTCCCATGGCATTAGAATGCCAAGAAAATACCTAGAAAAAATTTTCAATCGGTATAGATAATTTTGACCCGTTCAGCCAAACGGAGGGCATTTTGGTCATTTCGCCTTCAGAGGTGATTTTTGGCCAACTTGTCCAGTTGAGTAAATAATTAATATGACATAAAATATGAATAAACATTACTAGAAATTAAATTGAAAATGAGTAATGGAGGAAAGAAAAGAAAGTGAGGAAAAAGCTCATTTATGACATCATGGTGATGTCATTAAGAAAACTATGACCAATCACAATTAAGCCATCATTTGACTAACTAATAAAGAGACTAAATGAAGACCAAATAACCAAAAATTGCAGCAGCCATCTCCTTCCCCAAAAGCCAGCCGAAACATGCCCTAGACCCCTCCATTGATTTTTTTTCAATTAAGCTTAATTGCTCCCTTTGTTACACCACTAAACCCTAACCCCTTTCATTAAACCTTGACCATATCACTTGGGGAAGCTTTTGGCAGCCAAGAAGAAGAAGGAAAGTGAAGTTTTGAGCTTGGGAAAAATCTCCCTACAAGAGGTTAGTGCATATATGTAGTTAAAACTCATTAATTCCATGATTGAGGCTTGTAATGGATGAGAAATTGTGAAATAAATGAAACAAATTCAAGTGTATGTCCACCATAGAATTCGGCAGCCCTACTAGAGGAATGGTTTTGATTGTTTTATTGGACTTAAAGTGAGCTAGAAATGGTGTTTAAGGTATGAATATGCATGGATGTTGAACAAGTGTGCTAATTGAGGTTTATGGGTAAATTGAGTTGGACATTAGGGTTTTGAGAAGTGAAACTTTGACTTTGCTTATGAAACTGTTAAAGAACACTCTAATGGTCAATTAGTGACCATTTGAGGTATGTTGACCATAAATTGGACTGAAAAATGGCTTGGCAAAGAGAATGACTATGCTGCCTAAAGACAGCAGCAATGGACTGAAATTTCAGTCCAATTACACAGCCATAACTTTGGCTGTGTTGGTCCAATTGGTGTTTGGCCAATTGGACATGAAACTAGGCTTATAATGGCACATTTTTTCTGAAGAAACCATGCCCAAAAGACCAAAGCAAGAGGACCAAAACTTGGCCCCAATCCGGATACCCTGCAACTGATTCTGCAGAATGACCAAATGAACAGTAACTGTTCATTTGGCCATAACTCACTGTAGATTTGGTCAATTGACCTAAAATTTTTACAGCAACAAGTTAAGATATAGACAAACAACTTTCATGAAGAAACATACCCCAAATTATGGCCAGAACCAATTCAAAAATGCAATCACAGTCACTGTTCATGTTACTGTAGATATGGTCAATTCTGCAGATTGGCAATCCGGCCAGATGTTGTTTTTGAGCCATATCTGGAGCTACAAAACTCCAAATGGAGTGATTCAAAAAAGGAAATTCAACTAGACAAAATAAGGAACAACTTTCATGTTTGTCATTTCTTCAAATTCCCACTGCAACAGTGTTTAATGGAACAGTAAACATATGCTTCAAAAACTGAAATTTTCTGCCCTCTTGGTTTTAAATTAGAAATGGTAATGGTGACCAATTCCAACAAGTTTTTAAGGCAAAATGTGGTATGTTGGGAGTGCCAAAACCAATGTACCTAATTTCTACCTAAAAGTCAACATTTTAGTTGACCATAGAGGTGAATAGTAACATCGAAACTTGAAATTCAAAGATTGAAGAATTTTAAAGTATCGAATGCCCTAGTATACCTAACAAGATTGGTTTGGATAGTTTGGCATGCCAATAGGGTTCAGTTAGCAGTACTGCATATGGCAATATGCCATTCCGTGATTTCATGGCTTTTAGCCATTCTGACTTTGTATTGAGACTTGGCCTTATGCCTGATGTTATTACAGCTTATTAGCTGTTCTGTTGCACACCGGGATATGCATATGTGACCGATGGTGTGACGGCCCGAGGTACTAGATACCCAGTGCCAGTTTACCCGTTATCCAGTCCAGTCGTCTAGTGTAGGTTACTTGGGGCAACCAAATGAATAAAAGTGGACAAAGTAAATGATATACAAATACCAAACAAATAAAACATATACATTCACCACACATTTAAATTCTTGCTATTTCCTTTTATTATATTATTGCACCACTAAGCATTATTGCTTAGCGCGTTGCTTTTGCCACGCGTAGGTACTGGAGATCCCGATCGTGAGCCCAGTAGACCACAGACTGGGTGAGTCCATCCTACAGTTCTGCATAGTGTCCTTGTCACCTCAACTTCTGCAGTGCATTAATAGGACACTAGGTGTCATTTTGATATTTTGTAGCAAATTTTTACTTTCTCATATGTATTTGAACTTATGTAATATATTTTGATGTTCATGTAAATAATGAAAGTTATGACTATGAATGCAAAATTTAAGCATTTATTTATTGCTTGTATATGAGTATTATGAGAAATGGATGTTTGAGAAATGAAAAGGTTATTGAGAACTGAAATTGAGAAATATTGTTGAGATTTTGGATATTGGAGTTTGAGATGATTGAATACAAATTTTGGAAGTGTTTTTAACAGGTTCCGAAGAACTGTTTTCTCCATTTTTAGCCGGTACTCTGCCGGATTTTCTATAAAATTTTCGGAACCTCAAATAAATTATAATTTCAATAAATGAACTATGTTTCACAAACTATATTCAAAACCTTGACAAAAATTAATTAAGGTAAAATAGAGTGTGCTGGTACACCGTGTGGCATAGCTTGCTCGGCTACACTGTAGACGGGTAAGGGGTGTCACATATAGGTTGACTAGATGGATCTATATCCATCTGATCTGTTGATTGGTCAGAATTCTCTAATTCTAACTCTATTTGCCTTCCTTTGCCTCCTTCTTGGACAAACTGTTGTTCAAGAAATGTGGCATTTCTACTTATCACAACCTTTTGTGAAGTAGGAAAATAAAAATAATATCCAAAACTATCTTTTGGATATCCAATAAATTGACTCTTTTCTGATCTGGTTTCCAATTTATCAGTGTTCAGCTTTTTGATATAAGCTGGACGACCCCAAATCTTAACATGCTTAAGACTTGGTTTTCTTCCATGCCATATCTCATAAGGTGTGGAAGAAACTGATTTTGATGGAATCTTATTCAGAATACACAAAGCTGATTCTAATGCAAATCCCCAAAAGGAGATTGGCATATCAGTATAGCTCATCATACTACGTACCATATCCAATAAGGTACGATTTCTCCTTTCAGATACACCATTTAGTTGTGGCGTTCCTGGAGGAGTCAGCTGGGAAACAATGCCGTGCTTTCTCAAGTATTCATCAAATTCAGTACTCAAATATTCACCTCCACGATCTGATCGAAGAGTTTTAATACTCTTTCCTGTTTGATTTTCTACTTCAGATTTAAATTCTTTGAACTTTTCAAAGGATTCATGTTTGTATTTCATCAAATATAAATACCTAAACCCTGATTTATCATCAGTAAAGGTAATAAAGTAATGAAAATCGCCTTTAACCATTTCCTTAAATGGATCACATACATCACTATGTATTAGCTCCAAAATATTTTTAGCTCTTAGCCCTTGTCCAACAAAGGGTGATCTAGTCATTTTGCCCTGAAGGCAAGATTCACAAGTTGGAGTAGGCTCAGAGCCCAATGAGGATAGAATCCCCATTTTCTCCAGTTTTGCAATCCTATCTTCTGCAACATGACATAACCTTAAGTGCCAAATATATTTTGAACTTGAGTTGGTTTTCACCATGGCATTGCATTCATTTAGATCACTTGCATTCATTTTGTGTTTGTCATTATTATCCAAATAATAAAGACCATCATTCATATAACCCGAACCAACATATTTATTTCCAAAATAAATATTGCAAATATCACTTGTGAACTGAAATTCATAGCCATTTCTAGTCAAACTAGATATAGAAATGATGTTCTTAAAAGCTTCAGGTACATATAAAATTTTATCCAAACACAAAATATGTCCAAACATATAAAAAGATTTAGATCCTATGGCTAAAGCATTAACAGTTGAGCCATTGCCAATCTGGACTCTAACATCTTGAGAAAGCAAGCTGCTACTATTTGCTAGTTCCTGCATATCATTAGAAATGTGAGAACTGGCACCAGTATCTAAAACCCAAGCTGTAGATGAACTATGAGTATCATCAGAATCTAAATAACAAGATATGGACATACCTTCTGAAGGTTTATCCTTCTTGTCCTTCATATAAGCAAGATACTCTGGGCAGTTCCTTTTCCAGTGCCCATCCTTCTGGCAGTGGAAACACTTTCCTTTGCCTCCATCAACTTTAGTCTTCCCTTTCTGTTTAGCTATTTTCTTAAAAGGACCAGGAATCTGAGGTTTCTTTTTCTTATTGCCCTTCCTCTTGTTGGAATTTCCAGTAGAAGAAGATGCAATCAAAGCTACCTCTTTTCCTTTATTGCCCGGCATATTCTTTTGGGCAATAACCAGCATGTTGAGTAAACCAGCTAAGGTGCATTCTTGTTGAGTCATATGAAAATTTGTCACAAAATTCCTAAAAGACTCAGGAAGGGACTGAAGGATCAAATCTGTCTGTAGTTGGAAATCCATGTTGAAGTCAAGATGTTCCAACTGCTTAATTAGCCGAATCATCTTGTGGACATGATCCCCAACATTCTGTCCCTCAGACATCCTCATGCGAAACAACTGCCTAGATATCTCATACCTAGCATTCCTACTGTGCTCACCATACAACTCTTGTAGGTGAAGGAGGATCTCACTCACACTCTGCATGTTCTCATGCTGCTTCTGTAACTCATTACTCATGGAAGCAAGCATGTAACACTTAGCTCTCATATCATGCTGCTTCCACTTGTCCAAAGTTTTATGTTCCTCTTGAGTGGCCTCTAGATGTAAGGGACCAGGAACATTTGAATCTAGAACATATCCTATATGTTCAAGGTTCAGGACAAGTTTTAAATTTCTTAGCCAATCAGAGAGATTAAGCCCTGTCAACCTATTGCGATCAAGTATGCTTGCAAGGATATTGGATGGTGGTGGTTGTTCTGTGCTCATTATTATCACAAAATTAATTGCAGAAAATAACCAGATTAATTAGTAAATGTATCAAGTAATCAACCAAAAAGATTATGGTCTTTTAATCAAATTGGTCCTCCCACTAACTTAGCGAATCCTGTACTTTCAAAGTAGAAAATGGAAATCCTAGTTGGATGGATTTCTAGTGGGTGATTGAATTCTTATAATTCTATTGATCATCCTCAGGTATATTCATTATTGAAATTACATAAAACTATAAGTGAGCAACTCCTTGCCCATCACATCTCATGTGAGGTTCAATCCTTTACCTAGCCCCTAATGCTCAAAATCTCAGGTACATCCATTATTGACTTATCTTGCATTAGTTAAGTTGATCCCATTGAGCCATTAATTATGCAAATAATTTTAATGTCCTCAGGTCCATCCAATATTGGCCACCAAACCATTTACATATTTACAACATCTCATACTTAACAATTATTCTTAAGAAAATCTCTTAAATTAATTGCATCTTATGCAACTATTTAAAATTTCTTAAAATAATTGTCCTACTAGAGGGCCTATGTTATAATTACTTTAATTATAGCATTTCCAACTTAATCATTTATTTGGAAGATTTTATGGTCATCCTAATTACTATTTAGGTCTCACTTTGCACATTATCCATTTAGCATGCATGTATCATATAATTGCATATATTCCCATACATCTCATGCATTCATGGATAAGCAGTAAATATGGTATGATCATGGACTTTCTAAGGGATTCAATTCTGAGCCACCAAGAATTGAATCAGGGCATTCCTTGGTGCATTTCATTCATTCATTTTACAAGAGTTGCTGAAGGAGTACATAATCAACACTTGATCTTGAATTCCTCCCACCGGTCCCACCAATGCTCTTGACCTCCTTGCAATCCAATTACATAGTGATCCTTGGCACACCAAGGCGAATTTACAAGAACTTAAATAAATGAAATTACAACCCAAAAATTATTACAAACTTAATAATACATGCCCAAAATAAATTACAATAAATTAATTAATTTACAATCCCAAAGAAACATAAAAGAAATAAATCCAATCACATTGGTCTTATATAGTCCATGATCATCCATCATGCATATCACTATTTAATAATTAAATAAAACATACATACTTAAATTAAATTGAATATCTCATATTCAACTTAAAAATCCATATTTGAATATGATTCAAATAAATTTAAAAACTCATATTTGAATCTCATTCAAACAAATTTAAAAATTTAGATTTGAATCACATTCAAACAACCTTAAAAATTCAGATTTAAATCACATTCAAACATTTCTTAAAAAATCAGATTTGAATCACATTCAAACATTTTTTAAAAAATCAGATCTTAATATTATTCAAACAACTTTAAAAATTCAGATTTGAATATGATTCAAACAACTTTAAAAATTCAGATTTGAATATGATTCAAACAACTTTAAAAATTCAGATTTGAATCACATTCAAACAACTTTTAAAATTCAGATTTGAATCACATTCAAATAATTTTTAAAATTCTGATTTGAATTATAATTTAATTATGTGATTAAAACTACTAATTAAACACTTTAATTAGTCAAAGAATAGGCCTTAGATCATACAACAATTGCAGAATTAAAAGCCAAACCTTGAACCACCTATGGAAGCCAAACCATGAGACCATTGATGGTGTTTTTCAAGCATACCGCCACACCTTCATTGCAACCAGCAATGGATAAATCATTTCATGATCAAAACACACAATTAAATCATATAATCAACAATCTAAATGGAAAATACAGTGGCTCTGATACCAATTAAAGGAACAGAAGCGTGAAAAATACAAGTTTATACCATTGAATTCAAAAATTTTCACCTAGGGTCACATGTATCATGCAAGATTTATTTTTATCTATTTGATTTCAATGATAAACAACATATTAAAACTCTTTTAATATGTTTTTGGATCTGTATTTGCTATTTAAGATTTTAAAATTAATCAGATTAATTTTAGAACCCTAGATTAAATCAAGAATAGTTACACTAACCTCTTGATGCACTGCAGCGTATTTGCACCTTTGAGATTCATCTTCAGGACACCAAATGTTGTCCCTCTAGCTTGTCCACACCAAGAACACCTATGGCAGCCCTTGAACAGCTTCTAAAGCTTTTTCTATTAATTAGAAAATCAAGTTCTACCTTTTAAAAGATTAGAGATGTAAACAGGACACTAGAAACAATTTCTGGTGTTCTTAATTCAAGAGATTGATGGCTAATCTCTTTGAATTGATGAGAGATGAAGAGGAAGAGAGGGAGAGCTTCAAAATGGCGTGACAAAGGAGTGTGGCTGCTGGTTATGTTTTATTTTCTCATAACAACACTTATATATCTAGGTTAACACATTAAACCCTTGCCACATGTCACCCTTTGATTAGCTCTAGGTTTAATTGACCCAATCACATTGTGCCAAGTGTCAAACCTATATTTAATCTTAATTTTAATCATCTTACATGATTAAAAGACATTTGTCAAGCTTATGTGTAATGCCATGTGTCACCATCTCATGGTGCCACGTGTCACACTACGAAATGACCAAAATGCCCCTGTGTCTTAATTTTGAGTTCTTTACCCAAAATAATTAATTCTCTTCTTCTAATTAATTTATATCAAATATAAATTAATTAATTAATCCCTATTAATTAAATTCATATTTAAACACTTTAAATATAAATTTAACTTATACTATACATCCAATAATCGAGATTTGGTTTCAAGTCATTCTAGGGACTCTGCAATCTAATTGTAAACCAAAGCTATTTAATTAATCAATTAAACTCTTTAATTAATTAATTAAATCATATTTAATTAGGTAATTACTTGTGTATGTGTGTGACTTACTAGGCTCATCACTAATTGGCAATGAGACATGATATCAACTCTTAATATCATCAGAACTCTTTTTTACAATAAATGATTTCTCTAAATCATTTTATGCACCTCATAGACCATGGTTAACACCTAGCATAGTATGCCATGGACACCTAATTAGTAATAAGGTTTACCTTAAATGAACCTATAATCATATGTTACCATACACTAGAATCTCTCTGTTACAAAATCCCAACTCAAGTTGGAGTCATGGTTTATGTCAAACTCCATTTGCTATGATTATTATGTTCTCTTTTAATTCCAGTTCTTAATTAAAAAGATTTTCTCATCAGAAACTCTTTTCTTATTAAATCTATCTGTCCTGGCCAGAAACTTGAAACTTTAAGAATAATTAAATGAATATAGGATTTTATCTCTATTTACTTAGAGGAACAGATTCCATCTTCATCAACACCTACCTCCATATATAACTAGTAGGAGCCAACACATGCCCATATACCCATACATAGTACAAGTATGAAAGCAGTATCAAACTCAAACTACCTATGTACAAGATAACTGTGCTATCTCAAGTTTAAAGATTATATGCACTGATATGATTTATGACAAAACATTGACAAGAGTAAACTCCATGTGCTTGTCATAAGTGTCACTGGTTCGGCCTATTTATCATTTATAAGTACCTATCATGTTTGTCATATGGCATGAGACTCACCATTCCATCTTATTTATATCTCATATAAATAACTTGGGAACAAACATGAATACAATCTTTCTGGATAAGTCATGTCCTTATTATGAAGTTCCTCGATTGTGAACCTATTTATTATACTTTGTGCTAGAAATAATATCACTCATATTCTTAACAACTTAAGAATAATATTTCTAACAAAATATCAATGGACCTTTTCTATTACACATAAATATATTATGTAAACAGAAAAGTGGAAAAGCCTTTTATTAATAAAAATATGTATAAGATACTTACTAAATGATATGCTCTAGGGCATACTACTAACAGGCTACACTGTAGATGGGTGAAGGGTGTTACAGAAGATGACTTTCTTTGATCAATTTTGTCTCTTGTTATGTATTTATCCCCTAAAAATTGAATTAAGTTCTTAATTATGTCATTATATTATCATGCTTATGTCACAATGATGTAATGCTTAGGTAATAATTCTATTTTTATTTCATTTTCTTTCCTTTCTCATTTCCATTGCATATTTCATAATTTTAATTGACATTTAGGTTAAAATTCAATACTAATAGTGAAATGACCAAAATGCCCTTCATTGTACTTATCGAGTTATATTTGTCTGTACCGATTGGCTTAATTTTCTCGATTTTTCTTTGACATTTTTAATGTTATTTAATCCTCATAAAACCTTCAATTTAATCCTAAATATTTATTTCACAGGGTTCCTCGCTGGTCTGGGGCCGGTAACTGCCTTCACAGTCGTTTCCCGGTATGGTTACCCATCGCTAGAACCTTGGCTCCTTTAACCTATTATCATTTCATTTCTTTTAGTTTTCCTTAATTTCTCTTGATCTTTATTCAGTCACTTTATGTCTCCTCACTCTAGTCCAAGTGTAGTTCCAGACATCCTAGCTGGTCGAACAGATGTTAGTCATCGGAACAGTAGAATGTATGGACTACCTAAAGTAAAGGCGTTACAATTCTTCCCCTCTAAATAAAAATTTCATCCTCGAAATTTACCTGATGTGAAGAGCTGAGAGAACTACTGCCTCATCATCTCCTCACTCTCCCATGTCGCCTCTTTTGTTTTGTGGTGTCTCCATAAGACTTTCACTAGTGGGATCCTCTTGTTTCTGAGTTCCTTGATCTCTCGTGCCAAGATTCTAATTGGTTCTTCTTTATATGTCATATCAGGTTGTACAATTATTTCTTCTGCTGAGATGATGTGAGAAGGATCTGATTTGTATCTCCTGAGCATCGACACATGGAATACATTGTGGATCTTGTCCAGCTTAGGTGGTAAAGCTAGCCTGTAGACTACTAGACTCACACGTTCATTGACCTCGCATGGACCAATAAACCTAGGGCTTAACTTACCCTTCTTGCCGAATCTTAGCACTTTCTTCCAGGGCAACACTTTGAGTAACACCCTATCAACAACCTCATACTCTATGTCTTTCCTCTTTAAATCAACGTATGACTTCTGTCTATCTAAGGCAGCTTTTAGGTTGTCTCTGAAGAGTCTCACCTTTTCCTCAGTCTGCCTTACTAAGTCTGGACCGGCTATCTTCTCCTCACCCAACTCTGTCTAACACAAGGGAGTTCTGCATCTATGCTTCATATGGAGCTATCTTTATATTGGCTTAGTAGCTATTATTGTATGCAAACTCTACCAGAGGAAGATACTTCTCCCAACTTCCTCTAAAATCAATGATGCAACTTCGAAGCATATCCTCCAGCACCTATCATATAATTCATGTCATGTCATTACTATCAGTCTTTTAACTACAATAACATTTCACCAGGTCTTAAGGGTTACCTGAATCACCCGTTCTGACTGTCCATCCGTCTGAGGATAAAAAGCTGCACTAAAGTGCAGTTGAGTGCCTAATGACTCCTATAGCTTCTCCAAATCCATCGAAGTAAATCTTGGGTCTCGATCAGATATGACTGATGTTGGCACTCCATGTAGTCAGACTATCTCAGCTATGTAGATCTCTGCTAACCTCTCAAGTGAGTAGTCGGCTCTAATTGATAGGAAGTGAGCTAACTTAGTCAATCTATCAATAATCACCCAGATAGTGTCATGTTTCTTCTGTGTCAATGGCAGCCTAGCAACAAAATCCATGGTGATGCAGTCCCATTTCCACTCTGGTATGGATATGGGTTGCAACAACCCTGATGGAACCTAATGCTCAGCCTTAACCTACTGGCATGTCAAACATCTTGCCACAAAGTCACCAATGTCTTTCTTCATTCCAGGCTACCAATAGCGTGCCTTTAGATCATGTTACTTCCCAAGTGCATAGCATGGAAGCTACTGTGTACTTCTTTCATAATATTCTTCTTCTATTGTTCATCTCCTGGTGCACATATTCTATCACACCCTACCCCTCTGTAAGTCATAACACCGTAGTATACCTAATGAATTACCAACTCCGTCTACTGATAACCCATTAAATACACTACAAGGGATTTTAAAAACTTTTCTTACTTCTTTTACAGTGGTGAGCACTATTTACAGGTGTTAAAAACCTTTTTTGAACTGAAGTGATAGAACTAACACATTTGAATTATTTGGAATTTCTGTAAAAATTTTGGCAGAGTGCCATCTGTATTTTGGATAAAACAGTTCTTCAAAAAACCTATAAAAAGCACTTCAATATATTTCCAAATCTCAACTCCAACATATTTCTCAACACAACATATTTCTCAACTCAAATCCACAGTGATTTTTCAAAGACTGAGATACAAGAAATATAATACAATTTTTACAAGCCAAAATAACTCAATTATTTTACAACTTCAATGTACAATTTGAATTTACAACTGCTCAAAACCAAGAACACTATGTACATACAGTGGTCATACATTACAGTACAAAATGCAAAATGTGGTATACTCATTATACCCGATAATCTCTCGCTGCACCTACTAGCAGCCTAGTCTGCTGCCCTGTCTGTCTGTCTGTCTACCTGCGACAGCAATGAAAAGCTATCGCTGAGACAATGTCTCAGCGGTGCACAATATTAACCAAATACAACTTTAAATCACAGTTCATAAATCATATAAATGATGGATACGTAAAACCATAGTTAAATTCAAGACAATGAATGTCATAAGGAATTTAACACAATATCACAATAAATCTTAGTAATCAAAACATAGTTAAATTCAAAAGACAGTGAATGTCAATAAGAATTTAAACTCCATTTCACAAATTATCAAAGCTCATAATAACACAATTTAGTCAAATAATTTACGAACACAGTGTTGCCAATTCATACACAACTTAAGCCATGACACAAAATTTCCGATCAATGCCGCGTTGTACGCCACGACAAAGCAATCACAACCCCACTAATCGAAATCAATGAGGAAGGGAGCTAGCTATATAATGAGTACTCATCCGATCACCTCAACTGGTAAACTAGAGAGGGAGAAAAATAAACGATCACAACTCCATAAATGGAGAAGGAAAATAAACGATCACAACCCCATAAATGGAGAAGGAATGATATGATACTGTCATGCTAAGTGTGAACACAAAATCAATTCCAAACATTTTATTCAAATGATTCGTGAGAATCCAATAAATTTCCAAAGAAATAATTTCATTCACAAAATGGCAACACAATTCATAATTAACTTCAATTTTCACAAATCACACTAAATCAATTTTTCCACAGTTTTAAACCGTTTACAATGCTTTTCAAGCAATAAGTATCCATTCAAACACATTTCGATAATTGAAACAATAATATACAATTAGTCATAATTTATTTCAATTGAAAAATTCAAAAGAAATAACTGTTGTGCACAAACACAATTTAAAACAACAACATATAAATAATCGTAATTTATTTCAATTGAAAAATTCAAAAGAAATACTTATTGTGCACAAACACGATTTAAAACAATAACATATAAATAATCGTAATTTATTTCAATTGAAAAATTCAAAAGAAATACTTATTGTGCACAAACCTCTGATAACTGTCTTATGGTCTTGACTCAGTGTTTCCTTCCCTTTCCCTGAGTCTTTACTAACTGAGAAAAACAATTTGAAGTGTTTCAGTACTTAATTAAACTGTCTCTAATGATAATGCTTGATAAGTAATTCACTGAATGCTATTATTTGCTTAATCAACCTAATATATCGACCCTCGATGCGTTCCAAGTAAATTAGGTTTTAAGGTTACCAATATGTCACATTTGATAGTCTTTTAGGGTTGGTACATGTTACCAAATTCATTTCCATGTATACTGCATTTTCTTGCAATTTGTTGGATTTCGGGATACTAGTTTGACCTAGCCGAACGACCTAGTTCCCTCGGTTTTCGGGTTTTGGTCAAAACTACAAACTTGTAGATCTATGTCTTGTGGAACGCGGGACAAAATTTCAGATTATTCTGAGTTATGTAGACCAAGTTATGATCATTTTACTATTGCTGGTCAACTTGCACCAAAATTGGTCACTTTAGGTCATTTTAGGTTCGGCCAGTTTTTGGACCCGAACTTGTGCAAGCTGTTTGACTTGCTTATGGTCATTTCTGGGCTTTGGTGTCTTCATAAGACTTGTAGATATGGGTCTTTACTATTCAGGGTTAAATTTCAGGTCAATTGGACCTGTTTTGAGTGAGTTATGGCCTAAACACTAACTGCTGCCCAAATGGTCAATTTTCAGGCCTCAATTGCACTTAATTCGGATTTGGTCATTTTTCAAGCTACCTTGCAAGCAGAATTTTGGCAAGCTTCCTTCATGAAAGTTGGCAAATTTTGTGCCTAGTTTTACCTCCAATTGGTCTCATACCAATTGGAGCTACACGCTCAAAGTTCTAGGCCTAAAACTCAAACTGCCTTATTGCATTTCTTTCATACACATCAAGGATCACTCCTAACACTTACCAAACTCAACATTCAAGTCAATTCTGGTTGTATCATAACCTAAACATAATTTACAACATATTATAGGTCATTTTGGCAGCTTACAATTACATTCAAAATACACCATAAAGTGCAGAATTTTTCAACTCAATTACAACAATTCAAGTACCTAACCATAACACTTTTACATGTTCAACTTCACACCATCATACATACCCTCAAACTGCCATAACCACTATCACAATTCAACACCATTATTCCATAAACCAAGCATGAATTCCAGTATTCTTCAAGAGTTAACAAACTGCTGCAATAGTACCTTTACATTCCATTAATTTCCAAGCTTCAAATTTCAATTCACATTTACATATACTAAGTATACATCACCCAAACAATTTCCTACACAATATACATTTAATCAATCATTTAATTCACCATTTACAAGCAAAAATAAATTGCCTTCAAATTGTTTCCATGGCTGCCAAAAGTACACATCCCCCTTTAAACATCAAACCTCAAAAATCTCTCCATAATTCAAGTATCCATAACATTCTTACTAACTTTAATGAAGCACTAACCAAAAACACAAACTTACCACTTTGGAAACTCTTCAAAACCTCTCTAAAACTTGGTCTTCTTGCTGCCTATCTACTGCCCAAGTGGTGTAGAACAGTTTTTGTGAAGGAAGCCAGTGAAAAATGTGGCTAAATCATGGTTGCATGGCTTGGTTAAGCTTTGGCCATGGAGTATCTTCAATGGAGGTTCACGGCTGAAATTTTGAGAAGTGAGGAAGATGACAATCTGCTGGTCCAAATTGATGAATAAGTGGTCCACTTTGGTTGGTGAGTGGAGCACTAAGGGCCTTTAATATTAGTTTATTCATAAATTTCATTTTCCCACATTTAACTCCACATTTTTGCTATTTATATTAGGTACCACTAATTTAATTTTTCATTATATTTTCCAAGTGTAATATTATTTATTTTTAATGGAAATTTAGGTCAAAAGACAACTCAAGGTGTCAAATGACCACAATGCCCCTGTTCGGGTTGCATTCCCAATTTTTCAGTAACACCGGGTTTTGTCCGTTTTTCGATTTCTCACTTTTTTTGTACTAATTAATTAATTTTTCTTTGATATTTCTAATGATATTTATACTTCAATTGATGTCTCTTTAAGTCCTAAAAATATTTTTCAGGGTTCCCCGCGGTCCAGGGCTAGTCAATGGTCTACGCCGTGATTTCCCAGTACGGTCACCCATCGCTAGGGTTCTCGGCTCGCTTAACTTGGTTACATTTCTTTGCTATTATTTTTCCTTTGTTTTTCTTGTATTTTCTTTTCTTGTATTTCATTATTTTATGTCCCCTCAATCATAACGAAGTATAGTTCTAGGCATCCTAGCTGTCCGGACAACACTGGTCACCGGAACAGTAGAACGCACTACCGAACTTAGGGGTGTTGCAATTCTCCCCCCCTTAAAATAAATTTCGTCCGTGAAATTTTACCCAATAGCCATCTTACAATAGTCATACGTTTATTTTCTCCTTTCTATACGATCGTATAATCTTCTTTTCCTCAAATTTGTATAAGATTTTTTACAATCTAGTACAACATTTTTTTTTTTTGTATAACACCAATCTTCTCTTACTATTGTGCTATCTAATATTTCGGTTCATGTTCCTTCTTGAATGACCCTTGAGGTCATGTTAGAATCATTTATCTAGTCATTGGTCCTCTGACCATTCTAGTCATAGTCTTCCTCACATTCGTAACATTTCTTTGTTATATCTGAACCAACTGTTCGAATTTTTACGTCCATAACTCTTTTTATCTTTCAATATTCTATAACTTACTTCCTTTTGTACTGAACTATAACCTTTCGATAATTTAACTTTTGAGTTTTAGATCCCTAAGTAGGATTTTCAAACTTATTTCTAACAATTAAATTCTGTCCTAGCATAACTATACCAAAACAGATGCCATTGGCAACTATTCTCATCTAGGTGTACTATCGGGTAGTACATAGCTCTACACAATAATCTCAAGTTAGTACTGTAGTCTGCAGCTTACAGTATAAACATCAAGAACATTGCATAGTTACTATGATACATTCCAATATATCAGACTTTCCTATCTTAGCGGACTTGTTACTAGCACCTCAAGGTCCATTTTTGTACATGGAACAACAATGCAATCAATGATGCTAGCACACACATAAGAATGGGTAGAACCCGGATCAAATAACACAAACACATCCTGATTAAAAGTTGAGAAGGTAGCAGCCACAACATCAGATGTCTTAGCCTCTTCTCTCTGTCTCATTGCATAGACTCTGACTGAAGCACTGTCTTGCTCTAAATGTTTCACTATGCCTTGGCTACCTGCTGGGCTACCTCTACCCCTGCCTCTACCTCTGCTGGGTGGTTGTGAACTTCTGGTGACAGGGCTCTGAACTGACCCCTCTGCAGTAGTAGGAGGTTGCCCAACTCTGCGACTACTGGTGCAGTCCTTGGCAAAGTGTCCTGTGCCTCCACAGTTATAATAGGCTCCAATAGCCTTATAGCATATCCCACCATGATATCTTCCAAAAGTTTCACATTGGCGGGAATGATAGGAACCTCCGGTACTCTTCTGACCAGATAGAGGAGGTTTCTGTCCTGAATGTCTTCCCCTACCAGACTTCTTGCCACCTCTGCTGTGTTCCCCATGATTCTTCCTCTTTCCAGTAGGACCACTGGAACTTTGTTCTACTGATTTTCCCTCTTTCTCTGTCTTCTCTTATTTCTTTTTCTCAGGAACAGCTTCAGACTCAATTCTTTCCAACTATAGGGCTTGAGAAACAAGTTCGGAGAAGTTAGTGTGTTTGAATATGACTACTTGTAATCTGATACTGGGCTTCAAGCTGATTTCAAACCTCTTACATCTCTCCTTGCTGGTAGAAAGTAGATTTACTGCATAATGGCTTAGGCAGGAAAATTCTCTTTCATACTCAGCCACTGATCTGCTTCCCTGTTTCAGACTTAGGAACTCTTGTAGCTTCTGGTCTACATAAGTATTAGGGACATATTTTTGTCTGAATTCCCTAAGAAAGTCATTCCATGTTAGCACTGCAGGTTCTACCAGACTGTGGGGAATGGTTTTCCACCAATCATAAGCATCCCCCTGTAGCAGAGATACTAAGTATTCAAATCTGAGCTCCTCTATGCAATGTAGTTTCTTGAATACCCTATCCATCCTTTCTAACCACTGTTCAGCCTCTAGAAGGTCTATTGTCCCCTTGAACTCTGTAGCCCCATATTTCATTAATTTGTCATACTACCTTGCAGAAGACTGTGGTTGTACCACTGGTGTCTATATTGGGACTTGAGTAGGCACATTACCAGCCATTTGTTGGAATATTGCAGCCATCTCACGAGCGAATCGAGCAGAAATCTGCAGATCATGGGCTGGTGCCGCAGTAACCATCGACATTATGTAGGGTCAGCATCCCCTTGCACCTCAGCCTCTATAGATTGTTTGAACTAAAGTGATAGAACTAACACATTTGAATTATTTGAAGTTTCTGTAAAAATTTTGGCAGAGTGCCATATGTATTTTGGATAAAACAGTTCTTCAGAAAACCTGTAAAAAGCACTTCAATATATTTCCAAATCTCAACTCCAACACATTTCTCAACACAACATATTTCTCAACTCTCCACAGTGATTTTTCAAAGACTGAGATACAAGAAATATAATACAATTTTTACAAGCCAAAATAACTCATAATTATTTTACAACTTTAACGTACAATTTGAATTTACAACTGCTCAAAACCAAGAACACTATGTACATACAGTGGTCATACATTACAGTACAAAATGCAAAATGTGGTATACTCATTATACCCGATAATCTCTCACTGGATGTACTAGCAGCCTAGTCTGCTGTACTGTCTCATGTGCATTTCACTGCGATAAAGAATGAAAAGCTATCGCTGAGACAATGTCTCAGCGGTGCACAACATTAGCCAAATACAACTTTAAATCAAAGTTCATAAATCATAGAAATGATGGATACGTAAAACCATAATTAAATTCAATACAATGAATGTCATAAGGAATTTAACACAATATCACAATAAATCTCAGTAATCAAAACGTAGTTAAATTCAAAACACAGTGAATGTCAATAAGAATTTAAACTCCATTTCACAAATTATCAAAGCTCATAATAACACAATTTAGTCAAATAATTTACGAACACAGTGTTGCCAATTCATACACAACTTAAGCCATGACACAAAATTTCCTATCAATGCCGCGTTGTACGCCACGACAAAGCAATCACAACCCCACTAATCGAAATCAATGAGGAAGGGAGCTAGCTATATAATGAGTACTCATCCGATCACCTCAACTGGTAAACTAGAGAGGGAGAAAAATAAACGATCACGACTCCATAAATGGAGAAGGAAAATAAACGATCACAACCCCATAAATGGAGAAGGAATGATATGATACTGTCATGCTAAGTGTGATCACAAAATCAATTCCAAACATTTTATTCAAATGATTCGTGAGAATCCAATAATTTTCCAAAGCCATAATTTCATTCACAAAATGGCAACACAATTCATAATTAACTTCAATTTTCACAAATCACACTAAATCAATTTTTCCACAGTTTCAAACCGTTTACAATGCTTTTCAAGCAATAAGTATCCATTCAAACACATTTCCATAATTGAAACAATAATATACAATTAGTCATAATTTATTTCAATTGAAAAATTCAAAAGAAATAACTGTTGTGCACAAACACAATTTAAAACAATAACATATAAATAATCGTAATTTATTTCAATTGAAAAATTCAAAAGAAATACTTATTGTGCACAAACACAATGTAAAACAATAACATATAAATAAGCGTAATTTATTTCAATTGAAAAATTCAAAAAAAATACTTATTGTGCACAAACACAATTTAAAACAATAACATATAAATAAACGTAATTTATTTCAATTGAAAAATTCAAAAGAAATACTTATTGTGCACAAACACAATTTAAAACAATAACATATAAATAATCGTAATTTATTTCAATTGAAAAATTTTTTAAAAATAGTTATTGTGCACAAACACAATTTAAAACAATAACATATAAATAATCGTAATTTATTTCAATTGAAAAATCCAAAAGAAATACTTATTGTGCACAAACCTTTGATAACTGTCTCCTGGTCTTGACTCAGTGTTTCCTTCCCTTTTCCTGAGTCTTTGCTAACTGAGAAACATAATTTGAAGTGTTTCAGTATTTAATTAAACTGTCTCTAATTATAATGCTTGATAAGTAATTCACTGAATGCTATTATTTGCTTAATCAACCTAATATATCGACCCTCGATGCGTTCCAAGTAAATTAGGTTTTAAGGTTACCAATATGTCACATTTGATAGTCTTTTAGGGTTGGTACATGTTACCAAATTCATTTCCATGTATACTGCATTTTCTTGCAATTTGCTGGATTTCGGGATACTAGTTTGACCTTGCCGGACGGCCTAGTTCCCTCGGTTTTCGGGTTTTGGTCAAAACTACAAACTTGTAGATATATGTCTTATGGAATGCGGGGCAAAATTTTAGATCATTCTGAGTTTTGTAGACCAAGTTATGATCATTTTACTATTGCTGGTCAACTTGCACCAAAATTGGTCACTTTAGGTCATTTTAGGTTCGGCCAGTTTTTGGACCCGAACTTGTGCAAGCTGTTTGACTTGCTTATGGTCATTTCTGGGCTTTGGTGTCTTCATAAGACTTGTATATATGGGTCTTAACTATTCATGGTTAAAATTTCAGGTCAATTGGACCTGTTTTGAGTGAGTTATGGCCTAAACACTAACTGCTGCCCAAATGGTCAATTTTCAGGCCTCAATTGCACTTAATCCGGATTTGGTCATTTTTCAAGCTACCTTGCAAGCAGAATTTTGGCAAGCTTCCTTCATGAAAGTTGGCACATTTTGTGCCTAGTTTCGCCTCCAATTGGTCTCATACCAATTGGAGCCATACACTTAAAGTTCTAGGCCTAAAACTCAAACTGCCTTATTGCATTTCTTTCATACACATCAAGGATCACTCCTAACACTTACCAAACTCAACATTCAAGTCAATTCTGGTTGTACCATAACCTAAACATAATTTACAACATATTATAGGTCATTTTGGCAGCTTACAATTACATTCAACATACACCATAAAGTGCAGAATTTTTCAACTCAATTACAACAATTCAAGTACCTAACCATAACACTTTTACATGTTCAACTTCACACCATCATACATACCCTCAAACTGCCATAACCCCACTATCACAATTCAACACCATTATTCCATAAACCAAGCATGAATTCCAGCATTCCTCAAGAGTTAACAAACTGCCGCAATGGTACCTTGACATTCCATTAATTTCCAAGCTTCAAATTTCAATTCACATTTACATATACTAAGTATACATCACCCAAATAATTTCCTACACAATATACATTTAATCAATCATTTAATTCACCATTTACAAGCAAAAATAAACTGCCTTCAAATTGTTTCCATGGCTGCCAAAAGTACACATCCCCCTTTAAACATCAAACCTCAAAAATCTCTCCATAATTCAAGTACCCATAACATCCTTACTAACTTTAATGAAGCACTAACCAAAAAAACAAACTTACCACTTTGGAAACTCTTCAAAATCTCTCCAAAACTTGGTCTTCTTGCTGCCTATCTACTGCCCAAGTGGTGTAGAATAGTTTTTGTGAAGGAAGCCCGTGAAAAATGTGTCTAAATCATGGTTGCATGGCTTGGTTAAGCTTTGGCCATAGAGTGTCTTCAATGGAGGTTCACTGCTGAAATTTTGAGAAGTGAGGAAGATGACAATATGCTGGTCCAAATTGATGAATATGTGGTCCACTTTGGCAGGTGAGTGGAGCACTAAGGGCCTTCAATATTAGTTTATTCATAAATTTCATTTTCCCACATTTAACGCCCCATTTTTGCTATTTATATTAGGTACCACTAATTTAATTTTTCATTATATTTTCCAAGTGTAATATTATTTATTTTTAATGGACATTTAGGTCAAAAGACAACTCGGGGTGTCAAATGACCACAATGCCCCTGTTCGGATTGCATTCCCGATTTTTCGGTAACACCGGGTTTTGTCCATTTTTCGATTTCTCACTTTTCTTTGTACTAATTAATTAATTTTTCTTTGATATTTCTAATGATATTTATACTTCAATTGATGTCTCTTTAAATCCTAAAAATATTTTTCAAGGTTCCCCGCAGTCCAGGGTTAGTCAACGGTCCACGCCGTGACTTCCCGGTGCGGTCACCCATCGCTAGGGTTCTCGGCTCGCTTAACTTGGTTACATTTCTTTGCTATTATTTTTCCTTTGTTTTTCTTGTATTTTCTTTTCTTGTATTTCATTATTTTATGTCCCCTCAATCATAACGAAGTGTAGTTCTAGGCATCCTAGCTGTCCGGACAACACTGGTCACCGGAACAGTAGAACACACTACCAAACTTAGGGGTGTTACATATTCTGCCTTTATAATGTAGGCACCCAATCAGTCTCCTTCCCCTCTTTAACTCTGTCCATAATAGTCATTAACTTTTCATCCATTATCTATGCTTCCTGTATTTGCTATAGCAAGTTTGGCTTTACATGTAACTCATCCAAAATAATTCCAGATGGGGTTAAGGACAAGTGAACATTCAGTGCTCTCAAAGCCATGATGGACTTCCTGCTCAGTGCATCAGCCACTACATTTGCCTTCCCAGGATGATAGTCGATCGCACAATCATAATCCTTAAGGAATTCAATCCATCTCCTCTATCTCAGATTGAGTTGGCAAATACTTCAGACTCTTGTGATCCGTGTATATGTAGCACTTCTCACCATACAAGTAATGCCTCCATATCTTCAATGTAAATATGATTGTCGCCAATTTTAGATCATGAGTTGGGTAGTTCTTTTCATGTGGTCTTAGCTATCTGGAAGCATAAGCAACCACTTTCCCTTCTTACATCAGAAAACACCCAAGCCCATTGTGAGAGGCATCACTGTAGATCACATAGTCTTTCCCTGACTCTGGCTGTTTTAGCACTGGAGCCTCTGTATGCATAACCTTTAGCTTCTCAAAAATAGCTTGACATTTGTCATTCCAGTCAAATTTGGCATTCTTATGCAGCAACTTGTTCAGTGGAGTAGCTATAAGGGAGAATCGCTTCACAAATCTTCTGTAATAACCAGCTAATCCCAAGAAGCTTCTAACCTTTATTACATTTCTGGCAGGCTTCCATTCAACTATTGTTTCAATCTTCTTTGGATCTACCCTGATCCCATCTGTTGATACAATGTGTCCAAGGAAAGATATCTCATCTAACCAGAAATCACACTTGGACAGCTTGGCATATAATTGCTTCTCCTACAGTGTCTGTAACACCACTCTCAGGTGTTCATCATGCTCCTCCTAGTTCTTAAAATACACAAAGATATTATCTATGAAGACCATAATGAACCGATCCAAATAGGGATGAAAGATACGGTTCATTAGGTCCATAAAAGCTGCTGGTGCATTCGTTAGCCCAAATGGCATCACTAGAAACTCATGGTGTCTATACCGGGTATTGAAAGCAGTTTTAGGCACATCTGTCTCCTTTACCCTCAGCTAGTGATAGCCTAATTTGAGATCTCTTGGAGAATACACCGGCTCCATTCAGTTGATCAAACAGATCATATATCCATGGTAAAGGATATTTGTTCTTCACAGTCACCTTATTTAGCTACCAGTAATCAATACAAAGTCAAAGTGTACCATCCTTCTTTTTAACAAACAGCACCAGTGGTCCCCAGGTTGACACACTAAGGCGTATGAAACCCTTATCTAGTAACTCCTGTAACTGAACTTTCAACTCTCTAAGTTCAATAGGTGCCATCCTATATGGAGCAATAGAAATTGGTGCAGTACCAGGCATAACCTCTATAGCAAACTCCACCTCTCTTTCTGGTGGCAAACTCGGCAACTCTTCTGAAAATAGATCTGGAAAATCACATATAATGGGGATGTCCTGTAAACTCGGGCTAGTCTTCCTGGTGTCAACCACATGTGCTAAGAAAGCCTCACAGCCCTTTCTCATCATTCTCCTGGCTGCAGTGGCTAATATGATAGTGAAAAGACAACTTCTTCCTTCACCCACAACTGTAATCTCATCCCCATCTGCTGTCTGTAATGTAATCCTCTTCAACCGATAATCTACCATCGCCTGATGACGTGATAACCAATCCATTCCCAGTATCACATCAAATTCATGGAATGGTAGTTTGATCAAGTCAGCTAAAAACTCATAACCCTATACCCTCAGGGGACAACCCTTATAGACCTTCTTCACCGTGACACTATGGCCCAAAGGATTTGTGACCAATATGTCCTCCTCTAACCCCTCTATCTGTACCCCTCTACTAACCGGTGGTGTGCTGCACATATAAGAGTGTGTGGAACCAGGATCTATCAAAGCGTAAGCAGACATGTCATAAAGAGAAAAAAATACCTCGAATGACATTTATCGGATCTAGCTCCTGTCCAGACCCCTCTTACGCTATCGGTCTCTCCTGGACTGCTCCTCATCTCTAACTCTCTCCACATTAAGAGGTGATGCTACTAACAAGGTTCTGTGAAGTGGTGAGATGTAACTATCAGTCAAATGTTGTCATTTAGTCCGTCCTCACACCTCCTACATCTATCAGCCTCTGTGGGCATTATCTCTCCTGCATATCTACTAAGTTTCATAAATTCCCACTCATATTCGAAGACCATAAGCTACCACTATTTCAATGCCAGGAATTCTTTTCTTTTGGCCTCTAAGTACACATGGCTGATATATTTCTTTCTGAAATTAGCCAGAAAGAAATCCTACGTGATCCGTGCAGGTTGTACCACTCTCGACACTGCCACCCACCACTGATACGCATCCTCCTAAAGCAGTGACAAAGCACACTCCAACTACGACTCTGGGGTGCAGTGTAACTGCTGTAATATCCTCTATGTTCTTTCTAGCCAGTACTCTGTGGTGGCTAGGTCATCCTCCTTCTTACCCTTAAAATCAACAGACCCATATTTTTGCAGTTTCTCTAGTGGGGACCTCTGTACTGGCTATAGCTATGGAGGTGGTGGTGCTGGCTCTGGCTGTACAGGTGGTGGTGGCAGTGGTTGTGGCTATGGAGGTGGTGGTGGCTGTGGTTGAGGTATGGCTCTAGTAATCTGACGGAGCAATTAAGTCATCTAATATAGGAAGGCCTACTGTGCTCTACCCACAGCACCATGGGATGACTCTGCTCTATTACTTCGCTCCTAACTAGGAGTAGGTGCAGGTGTATGAGACTCTACCTCCTCCTCAATCAGTCTAGAAGACCCGTGCTCTGAGGGATCGGATGCCAACGACCCTATAAAACAGATAAAGAATATATCTGCATTAGTGTCACCTCGACTCTAATTAAAGGCCCATGCATGTTGTGCACACTATCTCTTTCTATCTATCTAAGTCTAGGACTGCCTAAACCTTTGCTTTAATTCCACTAAATGTGACGCCCCTTACTCGTCTGCAGTGTAGCCAAGCAAGATGTACCACATTCGGTGCCAGAGCACCCTATCTTATCTTGTCATGTACATTGTTAATTTAAACTATGTTTATTCATGTTATCCATATTGTGAAAAAAAAATTTTATAGCACAATTTATTTTTATGGAGACCCGAACAGAGGCTCCTCTATTCCATTTAAGTTTAGTGGATTTTACTATTCACCTGTTAAAACAATTCAATATCTATCACATATTTTCATATGTCATATCATATCATATGTCATCCTGTCACATCATTACTGCTCATACAATTTCAAATATATTTTTCATTTATTCATTCATATAAAAGTGTTATACCTTACCCCTCTGTAAGGCATAACATGATCCTACAGTATACCTAATGAATTACCGTCTTCGTTTATTGATAACCCATTAAATACCCTGCAAGGAATTTTAAAACAATTTTCTTACTTTTTGAATGTAACACCCTGAACCTCCAAGTTATGAATAGTACCATTTTTGGTCCATGACTAGTACTATTCAAAGGCACCTTGAGGACCAAAAAAAAAAAAAAAAATTAATTGAGATAGATGCAATAAAAATTCAAGTGACCCACAAATATAAGGACTTACCGGGTATATTGTAAAAGATGGATTATGACCCGATAAGGGGCATTTTGGTCAATTCACTTTAAGAGTTGATTTTTTTTTTACCAAAAGGTCAATTTAATTAACTAAAAATAAATTATTGAATTATGAAGAAATATTGAGGAAAATTTAGTGTAAATATAAAAAGAAAAGAAAGGAAATAAAATTGTAAGTTTTATGACATTTTTGACACAATTAAAATTTTTAATTGAAATAAACTAATTTTGGGAGTAAATATATATAAAAGATAAGAAAAATTAAAAAGTCATTTCTTCCCTTTCCTTCCCATTTAGTTACCACCCACTCTCTCTCCTTCTTTCTTTCTTTCTTTCTTCTTCTTCCTTCTTTCTCCATTGACACCACTCAATTCCTTGCTTTTCCTCTATGGGTTTTGCTTCTAATTGGTAGAGAGCATCAAATTAATATTTGATTTAGAGATTAAATGTAAGGGGAAATAAGAGATTAGAAGAAAATTGAAGATTTGGGGAGTTGGAATGAAGTCATCAAGAGGTAAGTTCTTTAATGCTCATTTTGTTACACAAACTTTAAATTAAGTTAGATTATGATGAAATTTCATAAGAAAATGAAAGGAAACATGCATGGAACCTAAACTAAGGTTTTGGCCAAATTGGAGAAAAATTAGAGTTTGATATATTTCAATGAAAATGATGATGAAATCAAGCTTTGTTGAAGTAGTATGCATGATTAGAGTAAAGAAATTGCATGAAATGTGTATAAATTTAATTATAGGAGATTAGGGTTCATGGAAAAATTGGATTTTTGGTGCTAGAGAGTAAAATTGGTGTGTGTAGTATTAAATTATGGTCATTTGAGGTTTATTTAGTTTGAATTGACATTGGGTTGATGAATAGAGGTAATGAAATGATAGGATTAGGGAAAATTATAACCTTTGGTATTTGACAATTTTGGGGTTTGTGCTAGGAAGTGCCATTGATGTGTCAATGCTAAATTATAGTCATTTTAGGTGAATTAAATGTGAATTGATGTTGGTTAGTGGGAATAATTGAAGAAATGAAAAATTTGAACCTAGGGCAGAATTTGCATCACTGAGTTTAGTGTGTTTAACTGCCCATAAATTGAGCTATACAACTCCAATTCATGTGAAACTAATTGGAAATGAAACTTAAGACATAGAGCTAGAAATTTTGTGAAGATACCCTACCCCAAAAATGACCTTAAGCTATCCGAAATGAGCCTTGAACTTAGAGACAAAATTCTGGAACCTGCAAAATTTGACTATATGAACAGTAAATTTTGCATAGAAATAACTCTCTCTAGAAACCCCTGATTTAGGCGATTCTTGAACCAATGGAAACCTAAGACATAGTAGAACATTTCATATGAAGAACTTAAGGCCAAATTTATGGACTTAACCCAATTAAATTGCTGAGCAAAGTTGAATCACCGAATCTGTAGAATTACAGATTTACCATATGAACAGTAAACTTTGCATGGCCATACTCTCTCTAGAAAACTCCGATTTAGGCAATTCTTGAACCGATGGAAACCTAAGACATAGTAGAACATTTCATATGAAGAACATTAGAACAAATTATGGACTTAACTTGACCAAATTGCTGAACAAAATTGGATCAATAAATCTGCTAGAACTGAATCTGCAACATGAACAGTAACGTGAACAGTAGTCGTGTTTTGCGCATAACTTGAGCTAAACAGCTCCGAATTAGGCAATTCAGAAAGGAAAATAAAGTTAAGACCTAGATGAACAATTTTCATGAAGAACACCTCACTAAATTATTATTGAAACAAGGTAAAAATTAGGTTCAAAGATTGGGGCACCAAGTTGTCCAAAACCAAAAATTTTCTAAAACTTGCAAAGCTAACTTGGGATGCATTACATATGCATGTAATGAGTTTTTGGTAGCAATTGAGATTGGTATTGAGGTATTTTATTTTTGTATTTTCAGTAGAAAAAGAAGTTGGAACGGACAAGGAATAGTGAGTAAAGAGGAAGGAGAGCATTGAAGGTTTGTGCACAACTAACCTTTTTCTTTGTTTTAGCTTCATAAATTGATTTAAATGAGTTGTTTGAATGAGTTTGATTTGAAATGAGTTTATTTTGAATGAGGTATGTTTTTCTCTTGTATTTGAGGAATTTGTGTGTTGCCATCCCTTTTATGGGTTTTATGATGATTTGAATATGTTATTGTTTTGCAAACGTTATTATTGATTTAGAAACTCTTGAAAGTTGTTTTGAAACCACAGTTAGCATGACAGTCCCTTTGGAACTCCCCAGTAGTAACGGCTATTTGGAGTTTTATAATTGATATTGATTGTCTCCCATTAATAATAGTTAGTGGGGTAAGACTACATGAGTACTCATTAGCTAGCTAGCCCTTTCCTCATTAATAACGGTTAGTGAGGTTGAGATTGCTTTGTCGTGGTGTACAACATAGCACTAATCGTGAAATTTTGTGTCATGACCTAAACTGTGTGTTGATATTGGCAACACTAATGCTTTGTGAATTGTGATTTATAAAGTGTGATTTCTCTTTTGAAATGTTATTCTAATAAATGGCTCTTATGGAGTTAGAACTATTGTGAAGTTTTCATGCTTAAGAAAAATGTGATTTATTATGCTTTGACAAATTGTGTTTTTCATTAAGTTTTAAAGTTTTTAGTTGTGCACCACTGAGTGATATACTCAGCGATAGCTTCTTTATGCTGTCGCAGGTAAGGGAAAGGAGAAGGCTACCGAGTGAGAGACTTGGAAGCAGCATTTTGGTATTGATTGTGGGCATTTATGTTAGGTATACCCTTATGATTCCTTTGGATGTATTTTGTACCTATATGTATGGATGTACGGACATTGAGCAGTTTGTATTAAAAAGTACTGCATTACTAAAGTATTTTAAGTTTGTATGTCACACCCTACCCCTCTGTAAGGCATAACATGATCCCGTAGTATACCTAATGAATTACCAACTTCGTCTACTGATAACCCATTAAATACACTATAAGGGATTTTAAAACTTTTCTTACTTCTTTTTACAGTAGTGAGCACTATTTAGAGGTGTTAAAAACCTTTTTGAAGTGAAGTGAAACAGCTAACACATTTGGACTATTAGGGGTTTCTGTAAAAATTTTGGCAGAGTGCCATCTGTATTTTGAACAAAACAGTTCTTCAGAAAACCTGTAAAAAAGCACTTCAATATTTTTCTAAATTTCAAACTCTAACATAATTCAACACAATAAATTTTTCAACTCGAATCCACAATAATTTTTCAAGGACTGAGATAAAAGAAATACAGTACAATTTTTACAAGCCAAAATAACTCATAATTTATTTTACAACTTCAATGTACAGTTTTAATTTACAACTGCTCAAAGTTAAGAACAATATATACATACAGCGAACATACATTACTGTACAAAATGCAAATGTGATATACTCAATATACCCGATGATCTCTCGCTGAATGCACTAGCAGCCTAGTCTACTGCCCTATCCGTCTGTCTAACTGCGATAGCAATAAAAAGCTATCGCTGAGACAATGTCTCAGTGGTGCACAACATTAACCAAATACAACTTTAAACCACAATTCATAAATCATATAAATGATGGATACGTAAAACCATAATTAAATTCATGACAATGAATGTCATAAGGAATTTAAACTGTATTTCACAATATGACAATAAATCTCAATAGTCAAACATGGTTAAATTCAAAAAACAGTGAATGTCAATAAGAATTTAAGCTCCATTTCACAAATTATCAAAGCTCATAATAACACAATTTAGTCAAATAATTTAAGAATACAGTGTTGCCAATTCATACACAACTTAAGCCATGACACAATTTTCCGATCAATGCCGCATTGTACACCATGACAAAGCAATCACAACCCCACTAATCGAAATCAATGAGGAAGGAAGCTAGCTATATAATGAGTACTCATCCGATCACCTCAACCGGTAAACTAGAGAGGGAGAAAAATAAACGATCACAACCCCATAAATGGAGAAGGAAAATAAATGATCACAACCCCATAAATGGAGAAGGAATGATGTGATACTGTCATGCTAAGTGCGAACACAAAATCAATTCCAAACATTTTATTCAAATGATTCGTAAGAATCCAATAAATTTCCAAAGTTATAATTTCATTCACAAAATGGCAACCGAATTCATAATTAACTTCAATTTTCACAAATCACACTAAATCAATTTTTCCACAGTTTCAAACCATTTACAATGCTTTTTAAGCAATAAGTATCCATTCAAACACATTTCCATAATTGAAAATAATAATATACAAATAGTCATAATTTATTTCAATTAAAAAATTTAAAAGAAATAATCATTGTACAAACCTCTCGATAATCTGCTCTCGGCCTTGACTCAGTGTTTCCTTCCCTTTCCCTGAGTCTTTGCTAGCTGATAAACACAATTTGAAGTGTTTCAGTTCTCATTTAAACTATCTTTAATGATAATGCTTGATAATTAATTCACTGGATTCTATTACTTGCTTAGTCAACCTAATATGTCGACTCTCGATGCATCTAGGTAAATTAGGTTTTAATGTTACTAATATGTCACATTCGATAGTCTTTTAGGGTTGGTCCACGTTACCAAATTTATTTCCATGTATCTTGCATTTTCTTGCAATTTGCTGGATTCCGAGATACTAGTTTGACCTAGCCGGACAACTTAGTTCCCTCGGTTTTTGAGTTTTGGTCAAAACTACAAACTTGTAGATCTATGTCTTTTTGCACGCGAGGCAAAATTTCAGGTCATTCTGAGCTATGTAGACCAAGTTATGGTCATTTTACTATTGCTGGTCAAAGTGCATCAAAATTGATCACTTTAGGTCATTTTAGGTCAATTTTGGTTCGGCCTGTTTTTCGACCCGAACTTGTGCAAGCTGTTTGACTTGCTTATGGTGATTTCTGGGCTTTTGTGTCTTCATAAGACTTGTAGATATGGGTCTTAACTATTCATGGTCAAAATTTCAGGTCAATTGGACCTGTTTTGAGTGAGTTATGGCCTAAAAACTAACTGCTGCCCAAATGGTCAATTTTTAGGCCTTAATTGCACTAATCCGGATTTGGTCATTTTTCAAGTTACCTTACAAGCAGAATTTTGGCAAGCTTCCTTCATGAAAGTTGGCAAATTTTGTGCCTAGTTTCACCTCCAATTGGTCTCATACCAATTGGAGCCACACACTTAAGGTTCTACGCCCAAAACACAAACTGCCCTATTGCATTTTCTTCATTTTTCATCAAAGGTCACTTTTAGCATTGCCAAACTCCACATTCATGTCAACTTTGGTTTGTACCATAACCTAAACATATTTTACCACATATTATTGATCATTTTGGCAGCTTACAATCACATTCAACATACACCATAAAGTGCAGAATTTGTCAAACTCAATTACAACAATTTAATCACCTATTCATGCTCATTTACATGCCCAACCTCACACCATCACACATATACCCAAGCTGCCCTAACAACTATCACAATTCAACATTAATATTCCATAATCCAAACATGAAATAACATCCTTATGGTTCACCAAACCAGGCTGCCGATTCATGCATTTACATTCCATTAATTTCCAAGCTTCAAATTTCAAATACACATTCACATATACTAAGTATACAACACCCAATAATTTCCTACACACCTAAACATTTAATCAATCCTTTAATCTACTATTTACAAACAAAAATAAACTGTCTTCAAGGAGTTTCCATGGCTGCCAAAAGTACACATCCCCCTTTTAACATCAAACCTCAAAAATCTCTCCATAAATCAAATACCCATAACATCCTTACAAACTTTAATAAAGCAAGCATCAAAAATACATACTTACCACTTTTGAAATTCTTCAAAACCTCACCAAAACTTAAATTTCTTGCTGCCTATCTACTGACCAAGTTGTATAGAATAACTTTAGTGGAAGACTCTTAAAGAAACTAGGGCTTGATCATGGAGGATTGGAGCTTCATGCATGAATGGCCATGGAGTTTTCTTTGGGATGCATTCGGCTGGTTCAGTTGCTGGAGGTTGAAGATGATGTTCATCTGTCCAAAGTGTCTTTTATAGGTGGTCCAAGCTGCCTTAGTGGAGCGCTTAACTTATTTTAATGTTTAATTATTCAAACTTTCTCAATTTTCATTTTTATGCCCCAAACTTCCATCATTTATACTATGTACCACAATTTTAATTTTCATGACATTTTAAAAATATAATATCATGTATTTTTAATGGACATTTAGGTCAAAAGATAACTCGGGGTGTCAAA
This sequence comes from Hevea brasiliensis, assembly GCF_030052815.1. Taxonomy (NCBI): domain Eukaryota; kingdom Viridiplantae; phylum Streptophyta; class Magnoliopsida; order Malpighiales; family Euphorbiaceae; genus Hevea; species Hevea brasiliensis. The sequence goes on from NC_079495.1 coordinate 48,122,017, forward strand.
TGATCACAATGCTGCTGTTTGGGTTGCATTTCCGATTTTTCGGTAACACCGGGTTTTGTCCGTTTTTCGATTTCTCACTTTTCTTTGTACTAATTAATTAATTTTTCTTTGATATTTCTAATGATATTTATACTTCAATAGGTGTCTCTTTAAGTCTTAAAAAATATTTTCCGTGGTTCCTCATGTCCGTACTAGTCAACGGTCCATGCCGTGACTTCCCGGTGCGGTCACCCATCGCTAGGGTTCTCGGCTTGCTTAACTGGGTTACATTTATTTGCTATTATTTTTCCTTTGTTTTTCTTGTATTTCATTATTTTATGTCTCCTCACTCATATCGAAGTGTAGTTCTAGGCATCCTAGCTGTCTATACAACGCTGGTCACAGGAATAGTAGAACGCACTACCAAACTTAGGGGCGTTACATTGTAACTATTTGTATTTTATTTTGAGACTTATGAAAATGTAACTTTTTCAATATTTAGTCTATCATTATTTCCAATGAATATTTACATGAAATTTTAACTATTCTCATGCAGTTTTCCACAAAAGAATTAATAAGATAGAATGCTATGATTTGTTTTAAAATCCTTTGTAACATAACTAATGGGTTATCGGTAGGTGGAGTTTGGAAATTCATTAGTTATGCTACGGGAACATGTCATGCCTTACCAGGGATAAGATGTGACATTGAAAGTGGTGAGCTTTTCTAGCAGGTATTAAAAAATATTTAATTGAAGTTTAAAAACTAGTTAAAATTTTCGTCCATTTTTATATTTACGTAAATTTTGAAAAAATTTTGGTAGAGTGCTGTCTATATTTGGGAAAAACAGTTCTTCAAACACTTGTAAAAACACTTCCAATAATTCATTTCATTCAATCAACCACTACCACAACACAAATCAACATCATTTCTCCCAACTCCATAATTCAAAAAAATTCTCAATTCAATTGTCTTCAAAAATAATACTAAATAACTTTATAAATATTCCATTAAAGAAAAATCAATTTACATTCATCATCCCAAAATTTACATTAGAAAATCTAAAATAATATTATTATAAAATCTATATAACTGTTCAAGACTAGTTTATACATGCACATACAGTTATATACACCAAAATAAACATTACAATCAAGGTATAAAATTATACACGATAAAATCTCAAGGATGTAGCTCCGATATCCTCAGCAACTCACTCTATTGCTCCATTAGTCTCTCTATCTGCGATAGCAATAGATAGCCATCGCTGAGTACTATGACTCAGTGGTGCATAACATATTAAAATAATATTTTATGCATAATTCAAATCACATTTATTCAAATATAGTGCTGAAAATGAATAGTAGATGCAAAAGACAATTTATAATTTTAGTCAAAACAGTCTCAAAACAAATTTCATAAAAACACATAGTTATATCATGCCATCAGAACAATGTTCATCTTAATAACTGAAGGCTTATGAGGAATCACAAGGCTAGCTAGCTCAATCTATGGGTACCCATTCAATTTCTTCCTCTATTGGCACACACCTCAACACTTCAGCCAGAGAGGGAATCAAAATTCAAAACTAATTCCTCCCACTAGTCATGCTAGTGAGGCATTCAAATATATGATCATGACACTGTGGTTTCAAAACTATCTCAATAATTTTCCAAATATTTACTAACAATTAACACACATGTAATTAAATTGTCAACAAATTAAGATCAATAGCATTATATACATTTCAATCACCATTTTGCAATATAAGTAAATCAGAATTCATTTCATGCACTTTGCAAAGGAAATTTTAAAGAATATTTATGTTGTGCACAAACCTCGTGCGAGTCGCCTCTAGGCCTTGACTCGATGTCTTGGGTTCTTTTCCGGTATTCCTTTCGACAGAAACACACAATTTTACAGTGTTTTAGTATCACAATTTATTATAAATCCAAAAACAAATTCAAATCTATTTATATCTAGCTTCAATATGCTTAACTTGATATTCTTTAAAATTTACATTTTGGGTTACTATTCATGATACTATTCAAGTCAAATTATTGACTTTCTCAAGCTTAATAGGTATGAAA